>NC_087204.1:59807051-59841678 GCF_015104395.2 Macrobrachium nipponense
CGAGAGAGAGAGAGAGAGAGAGAAAGAGAGAGAGAGAGAGAGAGACTAGACTGCCTTTCAAATCCTGTACAGAAAAGCAAAGAAAAATTCGTTCCACCTTATCTATTTATTTATTAATCATTTGCATACGGATTTTGAAGTGTGCCCCCTTTATCTTAAGGTCCTCAAATATAAGGACGAAAATATAAGGACGAATCATAAGGACGAAACCTTATGATTCATATGACTGATTTTTCATTTTATTTTATGTAGGATCTAAGAAGACTATTAAAAAAGAAATGAAAAATCTAATATCAAAAATAAAGTTCAAGAAAAAGTGTGATGTTGAGAAACTAGACTAAGTGACGAATACAGTAAAAAAAGAAACTTGAACTCAAAGAAGACTGCTCAATATTTTTCTGCGATATCTGATATGGAAATAATTAGGCCTAATATAGCTGTTTACTTTCATTTTAGAAAAAAATCGAACGATATCTGAATTGAACGAGAACTGACGTTTCATTGGACATCAAAGGCAACACTCATTACTGCAAATGAAATGTCCATCGTTCACAAGTGAGACATTCATTCGCATGTAAAGCCGCAGGGATAAAATCATTACGTGAAATAAAAAGAAAACAATGAAAAAGAACGTGCACTTCTTGATTAGTATTTTTGTGAAATGATAAAGTTTGTTAGCGTAATGATATAATACAAAGAAGGTAAAGCACATATGTCAAGGTCATTCCGGAGGTTGTACTCCAGTAAGCAGTGTAAACTGAATTAATAACACTAATGATAAAGACTAAAGCTTTCATCTTGAAAGAAACTATGGCCATAAGGAACTAACTGTATTAGTCATTGGATAAGGTGCACATTCGTGCTAAGGAACCACAGTGAATCTTATTTAGCTCTAGACAGGGTGCCCTGTACATAAAAGTAACAAACATGAATGGAGAATGAGATGCTGTTACTTAGAAAGCAGTATCATTCTAAATCAGTATTATTGATGTTGAATCTATATTGTCTATAATTACCGGCATAATTTAAACGAAGGAAATAACGGAAAACAAAGCTCTGGAAATTAATACATGATCATCATCTGCGTATGGATTATTTCCTATATTAGGCAGTCGGTTTAGTGACGTGGAGCTTAACCACGATTGAAACATCGTACACCATAAGACCGTAAGAGAAAAAACATTACTCTGTAGTAACGACCGATCAGTTGAGTTGCTTTGTTTTAATTCTATCTGTCTTATGTAACTATCTTTGCATTTGCCCTTTATTTCTCTCTTATCTCTTGCTCTTATAGATTAAACGGTACTGTCCAATTTCAATTCTTGGTAGTTAGTTCTGATATATTTATATTAATTTGGTCTTATTTTAGTGGGTGTTTTACCAATTGTATTTGTTGAATACTTTTTAGATACCTGATGATGTTGTATGTTAAAGCCTCGAAACTAGTCGTAACGAAGAGTGTTTCTTCAAGTGCTGGTTCTCATATTCATTGTATACATATATATTATATATATATATATATAGATATATATATATATTATATATATATATATATATATATATATATATCAATTCAAGCTAAAAATGTCCTTTAAATATCTAAATTCACTTTACCTTCCCAAATGATATATTTTCATATATGTACCGAGGGGAATTTTTTAGTTGATAATAATTTCGTCCCCCCATGGGATCGAACCACCGTCCAATTGGACGGGGACGAAATCAGGACAGTCATTGACGCTATCCATCAGCCAACAGAGACGCTATAAAGTTCATATCGTTCTGACCTTACAAATCACCCTCGATCTTGGTGCAATTCGTAATTGAATCGACATGAAAACCCCCGTCTACCATGTTGCCAATTCCGTTCGAGCGTTTGACGCACGGAGCCTTTTGTTATGAATAATTATCACTCGACCGTGATCCATTATATATCAATTCAAGCTACAAATGTCCCCTTTAATATCTAAATTCACTTTACCTCCCCAAATGATATATTTTTCATATGTCCGGAAGGGGGAATTTTTTAGTTGATAATAATTTCGTCCCCCCATGGGATCAAAACCACCACCTCCATTGGACGGGGAAAACGAAATCAGACAGTCAGTGACGCTATCCAATCAGCCAACAGAGACGCTATAATTTGCATATCGATTCTGACCTTACAAACTCCCCTCGATCCTTGGTGCATTTTCGTAATTAGAATCGACATGAAAGCCCCGTCTACCATGTTGGCCAATTCGAGCGTTTGACCAGCACGTAGCCTTTTGTTATGAATAATTATCACATCGAACCGTGATCCATTTATATATCAATTCAGCTACAAATGTCCTTTAAATATCTAAATTCACTTTAACCTCCCAATGATATATTTTCATATATGTACCGAAGGGGAAATTTTTTAGTTGATAATAATTTCGTCCCCCCATGGGATCGAACCCACCGTCCATAATTGGACTAACATGGTAGACGGGGTTTCATGTCGATTCTAATTACGAATGCACCAAGATCGAGGGTGTGATTTAGTAAGGTCAGAAACGATATGAACTTATAGCGTCTCTGTTGGCTGATTGGATAGCGTCACTGACTGTCCTGATTTCGTCCCCGTCCAATTGGACGGTGGTTCGATCCCATGGGGGGACGAAATTATTATCAACTAAAAAATTCCCCTTCGGTACATATATGAAAATATATCATTTGGCGGGAGGTAAAGTGAATTTAGATATTAAAGGACATTTGTAGCTTGAATTGATATATAAATGGATCACGGTTCGATGTGATAATTATTCATATATATATATATATATATATATATATATATATATATATATATATATATATATATATATATATATATATATATATATATATAAATATAAATATATATATATATATATATATATATATAGTATATATATATAATCTATATATATATATATATATATATATAGATATATATATACATATATCTATAGATATATAGATAGTATATATATATATATATATATATATAGATATATAGATATAGATATATATATATTATAATATATATATATATATATATATATATATATATATAGATATATATATAATATCTATATATATCTATATATATATATATATATATATATATATATATGAATATATATATAGATATATATATATATATATTATATATATAGATATATATATAGATATATATATATATATATATATATATATTATATATATATATATATATATATATATATATATATATATATATATATTATATATATATATATATATCCTATATATATATATATATATATATATATATATATATATATATATATATATCTATATATCTATATATATATATATATATATATATATATATATATACTATATATCTATATATATATATATATATGTATATATATATATCTATATATATATATATATATATAGATATATATATATACTATATATATATCACACACACACACACACACACACACACACATATATATTATATATATATATATATATATATATATATATATATATGTATGTAGTCATTATTATGGTAAATACATTCAAAGTATAATGCTCTTCCATTCTCCCTTTTGTCATGATCATATAATATATACTCCCTTCTTCATTGAGGCAGTTTTACGGTTTTCATTAATTGATAAAAAATGTGATTATAAATCACTCATAAACACACTCATATTGATATACTATATATATATAGTATATATATATATCAGTATCTATAGTATATATAGTATATTATATATATTATATTATTTAGTATACATGTGTGTGTGTGTGTTTGTGTATATATATATATATATATATATTAATATATATATATATATATATATATATATATATACAAACATACGTATGTGTGTATAGATATGGAAACCGTATTGTATATGATTAAAACAAATATTTTGAAGACTACGTATAAACAAACACACACACACACACACACACACACACACATATTTGATTCGCCTCTCCTGTCAACCATAGGCATCTCAAACCAAGATATAGTGTAAGCGTCTTTTCCCCCATCGTACGATTTTGGGGTGAGGGGACCATTAGGGTACAAAGACAGGTCATAGGGGAAAATGAGCTGCTACTTGAACCCTCCATACGCCCAGCTCTAAGATCTATTTTTCTATAACTCTTTTGGTGGTTGTATTCGCTTCTTCCAGACAACGCCGATCCCCCGTGCTACCCAGTCTGACCCGAGGTTGCGTGACTTTGGTCTGACCTCTGGCCTACCTCTTACAGCAAACACCGAGCGCCTTTGTCTTACCTATATGCTGGACTCGGCCAGCTTCGAAGATCAAGCTAATTAGCACACCACTAAAGCAGTGGTTTTTAACCTTGGGTACCTGTATCCTCAAGGAGTACGGAACTTTAAGTTGGGGGTACGAGACATGATAGCCAGTGCAATGTTACCGTATATTTACTGTATATTTTCATGTTTTAATTGTATTCATATTGGATGGAGGGTACAAAAAATGTTTCTGAGATACCAAGGGGTACGGGCACCGGAAAAGTTTAAGAACCACTGCACTAAAGGTAATGTCCTGTATTTGTGAATTCAGCCATCCCTGTTTCTCTCATTAGATTTCTCTCATTTTTTTTTCCAATATTCCAATTTCCCCTTCTCCTTAAGTAAACGCCTTAGTGAATCCACCTAGCACGCATTTTTCCCTTGTGACGTAAGCTGCTCTGAAATAATAACAAGAGCTTTCCCACCATAGTGAATCTGTGCTAATTAATTCAATGATAAATTCCCTCCTTTGTGAATAACTATTTCATGAGAGGGAAAGTCTTTGTATGGTTAGAGTAACCGTGGAACTCTATTCCAGGTTTTCCTGCAGTTCTGGATTCTGTTTTCCTCACACCTTGCTCAAGTTCTTTCCATATAAGATTACCGTACCAAGTTACGGGCAAATTCGCATGCAGTTAGTACATCAAGCTAGCCTCAGAAACAGCAAACTAATAATCTCATTATAAGGCACTAGCCCAGTTTTACAGAACCATGCTTGCATCTCGAATGGGTTCTACCAGCCATTTTGATTCTCTGTAAATTTTGTAAACGTAATTACTTTAATGTAATCTGACTTGTTTGAAAGGCGACCTTCTATTCCCATTGATAGAATTGTTCAAGGGAAGTTCCACTCTAATTCTCTTTACGTAATTACAGGCATTAGGTATAGTCTCCTCAGGCTCTGCTATTCCAAAACTATTGCATTACCTTCATCCAAACCAGCCTGCACACCTAAGAGTCCTTGAGGTTAGTTTGGAAATAACAGGGTCTGAGGGGCCTATACCGAACTCCAGACATAATTAGATAAAGGGAATGAGAGTAGGACTTACCTTGAACAATTCAATCAATATAAATGGAAGGTTGCCATCCAAACAATTCAGATTACATTAAGATAATTGTAGACTCCTGATTTGTCCTAGAATTTATCCTGAGACGACCCATCGACGATATCTCGTCCCTGCAATGACGACCTGTGACCTCGTCGCCCGTGTGAAGATCCAACATCTGGCGCAGTAGATCCTAAGTTGCTTTCATTGTCACCACTAGTGTGAGCTTGGGAATTATCTAAAGTCATCGTGTGTTCGTGTTTCGTCATTAATAGGTTCTAACTGACCCTTTGACAAGTCTACATGATCTTAAAAAGGATAAAGTCTTACTTTAACACAAGAATCTGTCATGAATTAACATACCCAATATCATAATCAATTATTATAGACTGAAATTCCTCACTAAAATAAATATGGTCTTTATCTACTGACCCCTTTTAAACTTACTGGGAGAATTTTTGTCACTAACTGACCACTCATTATTAATCCTGTATCTGACAATTATACTATCAAAACCCCCGTAATGTTTATACAGCAAAACCCCTGTAGTGTTTATACAGCTAATCTCCATTAAATATAATGTTGAATGTCCCTTATATCTTATACATCCCAAGATAAATTCTAGCTCCTCTCTATAATAGAAATCTTATGTAAAAGGTACTATAAAAACCGCTTAATCCCGATTACAGGTTTCCTTAGTAAAAAAAATAATTCAACTTTTCCCATTACAAAATGTATAAGGGTCAAAAATAATTCAGCCCATTCCCCGGTTACAATTGTAGTTTGTATTACCACACAAATTGCTGCCGCAACATATCAGTATCATTCCCCGAATGACCTCGTAAAATGACCCCTTAAGATGACCCCTTCAAATTCTTCACCACGGAATATCATCATCAACATTCCTGAAAGCAGTGCAAACCTCTGAGTAATCAACTCCAAAAGAAAATATCAACAATTGATCTCATCCGAGACACCACATTGTCAGCACCAAACCACCTGTATATTCAGCATGTCCTCAGATCGCACCATTGACTTGTCTAGTCAGACTCGTAAACCGTTAAATCATCATTCCTCAAATTGGCCCCAAATTCATCCATTAATTCTTGCTGGGAATCCTCAATAAATCTTCACTGATACTACAGAACCACATTAAACCTCAAAATTGTAAACCATATGTGATACCGCCACATGTATATAACACCCAAGAAATCACCTCGTTGGGATATAAACCACAGAAAACCACAATCCACAAATTATCCACAACAACTATATACCGCCAAATATATATTATGACTGGTGAATAGAACCTCATAAAATACATCACCTTACCAGGGGAACCGTAAAACAGTAATGCACCAGTATCACACCCCAAGACAAACAAAGAACCACAGTCACCTCCCCATGGGCTCATAAATCATAGCCATAAAATATTCACCACCAAAATAACCACAAAAACCGTCCCCAATAAATCAACACCACCAGGAATCACCAAATCACCAAAAAAAGTCACCACCAGGTATCATCACCACCAAAAAAAATCACCACCAAAAGTCATCACCAGAAGAATCACTTATAATATTTCTCAACTCCACGGTATTTTCCCACATTTTCCACCCCACTTTTCCATTATGAAAATAATTACTTCGAGTTTTCCGCCAAATTGCTGCAGTTTGCGCATAGTTAGAAAATAGTAAAAGGATGAAAGAAGAAAAAAAAATTCTACACAAGACTGATTAATTGCATTTCATCATCCATTTGCAAAATCTGGAAAGAAAAAAAATGCAACTGCGCATATCATTTTCCTGTCTTCTTCTAATTTGATATATCAGTCAATTTCGAACCGACCTGTCTTTTCATCTAAGACTACAAATCTGTTTCCTGTTTTTTCTTCAATAACTCTAAAAGGACCCTCAAACTTTGGACCCAACTTGTAATTTAGTTCATTTCTCACATTGATTTTTAGGAATACAGTATCTCCAATAGCAATTTTTACATCCATTGATTTATCGTTGCTTCTTTCCACCATTTCTCGGGTCTTAGCCTCAAGATTACGAATGAGACAAGCATGTCTCTCCTTTGCTGTGGAAATTAATGCTTCAATTGTATCTTCTCCATGATGAGGTATAGTTAGCGAATCAAATGTGCCTCCTGCTTGGCAACCAAACAATGCTTTGAATGAAGACATTTTAATGGAATCACTGACCATAGTATTTATGTTATGTCTAACTATATATATATATATCCATCCCAGTTTCTATTGTTTCCTCCTATAGTCTTCCTGAGAGCTTCGAGCACTTTCCTGTTTGTTCGTTCACATAACCCATTAGCTTCAGGTCTGTATGGAATAATTGTTACTTTCTGTATCCCCATGACTTCTGCTAAACACACTAAAATTTTGTTTACAAATTTTCTACCATTGTCAGTTAACAAAACCTCGGGTGAGCCATATCTGTAGATAACACCATTGAAAAATGCTATAGCTACTTCTTCAGCTGTTTTATACTTAAGTGGAAAATTTCTACTGTCCTCGTTAGTTCAGCTATTATTACCAACAGGTACTTATTCGTATACCTTGATTCACAAAAAATTTCCTGAGATATCCATGTGTATTCTCTGAACAGGTCTACTTGGTATTGGATATGACCCTAATTTGCAAGAAGTTATCCTTGTGGGTTTGCAAGCATTGTACACTGTACACTTTTTCACAAAATTTTCCACAACTTTCCACATATTTTTCCAAATATACTTATTACGCATCTATCCCCAAATGTGGACTACCAAACCTGCAATGTACTATATCCAAAAATACTGGAATTAGGACTTTTGGAATTATGATCTGTGTTGTGTCTCCTTTACTTTCACTAGTCCTTAACTTATATTTAATTTTCCTGACCAACAGCTTACCTTGTGATTCTAAACCTGAAAAAGGTAACTTATAACCTTTCCTTACTGATTCCCCTCTAAGGAACGCTTTTGCGTCTGCCAAAATTTCATCCTTATCTTGCCTTCGCTCTATGAGACTTATATCCCATCGTATAGAATCACTAGTAACTACCCTAACTTGAAATCCTTCTGTATCATAAAAACATCTCCTAAGGGCATCTGCGACTACATTTTACTTGCCTTCTATAAATTTGAGCTTTGCATCGAAGTCCCTGATAGCTCTGAACCATTGAGCTCTTTTGGGTGACAAATCGGGTTTATTAAAAAGATCCAATAATGGCTTGTAAGAACTTCTACTTTATTCCCCATTAGTAATATTTTAAAATTAACTAAACTTGATATTATTGCAAAGGCTTCTTTATCTACGGCAGCCATTGGTCCTTATTGCTGCCCTTTGTCCTAAATTTCCTACCTTAGAAAGCAGTGGGATGGAGCTTCCCATCAAATTTTTGCATAAGGCAATCACCTATACCCTCCTGACTGGCATCAGTCACTAATGTGAATGGTTCACTGAAATCTGGAAATTTCAGAACTATGGGATTCATTAATGCGTCCTTAAGTCTGAAAAGCAACTTGTTGCGGTTCTCCCCAATGAAATTGAATGTCTTCCAGCAACATATCTGTTAAAGATGTTGCTATGTTAGAAAATCCTTTCAGAAACCTATTGAAATATCCTGCCATTCCCAGGAATGGCCTAATGTGTCTCTTTGACTTTGGGGTAAGAAAATCTGCAATTGCTTTGACTTTATTGGCATTTACTCTTACTCCCTCTTTAGATATGACATGACCTAACTATGTAATTTGCTTCCTCAAAAGGGAACACTTGGGCAGCTTAATTTTCAATCCTTCTAACCTAAGTCTCCTAAGTACTTCCTTAAGCACTTCTGAGTGTTGCTCGATCAAGTCTGTTGCAATCAATATTTCATCCATGTACACAAAAACATTTTTAGCCAATAGCCTATGCAAAACTGTGTTTACTAACCTTGTAAAGGACTACCTGACAAAGCAAAATGCATCCGCGTAGTTCAAAATGTCCCTTGGGCAATGAAAAAGCAGTATATTCCTTTCAATTTTCGTTAAGAGGGACCTGCAGAAAACCCTGCGCTAAATCAATTGAACTATAAATATTATGTCCCCCAATTTCTACAAAAAGATCTGGTATGCACGCGACTCGATAACGGTCAGGAATTGTTTTCTCATTCAGACGTCTAAAAACGATGCATACTCAGACAGAGCCATCCTTCTTAAGCACCGGTAACAGAGGAAAGTTGTATAGAGACTCACTAGTTCTAATGATTCCTTCCTCTACCTTATGTTCTAACACATTAGTCAGTCCCAATTTACCGGTTTGTAAACCTACTATGCCCCAAATTCTGCCAAAAGTTCACTTACCGCTTCTATATGCTTTTTATAGTCTGCACCAGCTAAATGTTCTCTAAATATTTTCTTCCTTGATTGCATTTCTGCCTCTGAAAACTCAGTTTCCTCCTCTACAGTAGCCACTGAGCCACTATCACCACTCCAATCTTGGAGGTCTACCACTTATGTATTCTTCTAATATTTCCTAATTGTATAGTTACAGATGCAGTGCTAATAACCCTTCTTAGTTTCTAGTTACCCTCAGTTACGCATACCTCCCTGGGATTTTTCACTTTCCTCAGTCTGACTTTTAGTCTTTGTATCTGGATTTAAAATAACATCCTCTGATAAAATACCTTTAAATTTGTGGTTAGTACTCCCCGTTCCACGTCCTCATAAATATCACAGCCCGTGGCTTTCATTTCATCCACCAGGACCCCATTGTTAGTATCAGTATTAGTATCAGTATCAGTATCAGCATCACCACCCATACCACCATTGTTAAAACCGCCAAAACTGTCACTTCCGTGGCTCTCAATATCCTGCATATCATCCCCGACACCACCAGTTTCATATCATCAGTGTGGGCTCCGATATCACCACTCCCCATATCATTGGTATCATTACCATTATCACCGCCAAAAGCACCCCATTTTCACTGTTACCCAAATTAATCTCGGTATCCTTAGTTCCACTTGTATACTCAAATGGGATCAAAACACCTGGTATTCCAACCGTTATACAACTACTACCTGTATGGACTGATATCCTGTGTCTCCTACATGCAGGATGACCCAGTAAAAGTCTGTTGCCCAATGCAACCCCTTTTATAACCATAAATGGTTCTATTGAGACTCTATCACCAAGAGTAAACCGTATTCTGATAAAACCAAGGGTATTTAATCTATGGGCTTGTACATCAGACACCATCTCTGTTGAGGGTTTCAAAGGGTATTGGGAGAACATGGACTGATACAGATCATGGTCCATTAAATTCACTGGAGATCCTGTATCAATAGAAATTGGGATCTTCATATCCTCCACTGTCCCATTTGCTATCAGCCTGGGCTCTGGAGTCCCCCACGAGACCACAATGGCACATACAAAACATCTGTACCCTTTTTGTTGATTGGCTTTCCGAAAATGTCACCGATCCTTTTGCCCCTTTGAGCGACCTCTCTGGGAAGTTCTCATATTATAACGCTGGCATTTCTGAGGTGTAGGTCTCGCATCCCTCCGTATCTGAGACGGACAAGCCTGCCAACAGTGATCCACACTTTTGCATATTCCACAATATTTGACTACATACTTTCTTTGTGTGCCCTGGTTTATTACAATTGTGGCAACGCAACAGTTGTTGCCCTTGATCTATCAATCTTCTTTTATATTCCTCTTATCATATATCTTGGACCGGTCCCATTAAAAAATTTACTATCCACCGTGGTACATTTGGACATATGTTTCTGACTGTGGGAATAAACCAGTTCATCATCCCATGTAGGTTCAATCTTTTCTTCAAAACTATCTACAATGTTGTCTGTGACGTCCTGTAGAAGCTGTGAGAAATGAATTAATTTATGTACGTTGTCGAGTGAGATGTTATTCCCATTTACCCGTGTGGACTTTTTCAATTAATGTATCCATTCTCCCACTGAGTCAAAAAGTTTTGAGGTATGCTCTTTAAGGCTTGTTGTCTCTTTTCTAATCTTGCATGATCCTCTTAAATCCCTCATCATATCTCCATGTTCCTTTGTTCTATATGCCGCCCTCAGAAATGCTTGTAACTCGGTCCATGACCGACATTTTGTGTACTGAAAAATACAGCATCTAAATGACAAATCCCCTTCATTGAAATCTAACAAGGCTTTTACCTCTGTGAATGCCTCTGCATTATTTTTAATTCCCTTGGTGTTTAAGTAGTTATTCACTCCCTCAATTAAAATTTGCACTGGTTGGGACAGAACACCATCAACAATGCCTCTAAAAGGGCTAACTCCTGCATTTATGTTAGTTATCTCATGGACCAATGTTTGACTGCTACTTGATTCAGCCATTTTGCCTTCTTTATGGGAACTCTTATGATTCAGGATTCGCCCTGACCTCAATAACATCAATATATTTATCCCCACACAAACCACTAACACAAAAGTAATAATGTATCATTCACCAATTAAAGAAAATAGCATGCACCAATTCCCAATAAACCACTTCTGCTTAGAGTTACTGCCTCGCAGATTCATGGTCAATCAGCTGATCACAACTGTAACAAGGTTATGAGCTGGTCTACAGAAAACGGGAATAGGCGAGTGAGAAAGAGAAAACGTACCGCTAGTCTCCCTTCTGAGAAAATTAGCTTAGCTAAGCGCCAGCCCTTTCTCATCGCAACCTCTTTCACACACTCACATACAAAAATGAAACACATCGTGCTACTCTTTCTAATGCATTGCAATTACAACAAACCCCTAATGTCCGTTGAATCTCAAGGGGCACCAAAATGAAATACACATGTGAGGAAATTGTTAACACCAGATAAAAACAAAAGTAAACTTTAACACCTACGTCCTCATAGGTTTTGGCCTTTGAACACGAAGTTATTTGCACTCGCCTTAGCGCGCAATACTTAGTTACACTTGCAACCACGCCTAATTAATTCCCATTATCATTTTTCCCTGTCCCCCAAGAAACACGTCTTACACTTTAGTGCTGACTACACTTAAAAATCTCCTTTTGTCTGCAATAGAGAGTCAGTTGCCAAATATACATAATTATAACCACTTTTCCTAACATATGCCTATTCTATCTAATCCTAGTCTCTCCGGAAATGCAACCTATATGCTTGAATGCCTTTTAACTGGTGCCACCACCTATTACAAGTGTCAAAATGACGCTCATTTAAATAATTGGAGAAAACTTCTAACTAGGAAGCATAACCTACCTTCCATAGTCCCTCTTCTGTGGCATCTTTGAATCTAGCTGAAAATCAATCATTAAGTCCTTAGGTGAATTCAAACCCCTAATCTACAAAACTATAACCTTTATTTTCCCAGTTAGCTAACATAAATAAAATCCCAAAGAAAACTCTTTCAACAAAACATCCTGCATATGATTTTCTCTTTTACCCCATATTCCCGACTAGTAGTTGAGTCTTTAACAACACTTGTCATAATTAAGTCAAGAGAATTAATTTTTAAGTAGTATCGAAAGAATCCATCTGAAATAAAGAGACCATAATTATTAGACAATTAAATGTTAAAGTTTGTCAGCAATTTCTGTGTCACACCTCACTACCCCTCACTGGAAGCTAAACTTAATGTCACTATAAAGATATATAACTTTTCAAAGTCTTCACGTTACCTTTTCTGATGGATCTTAGTGTCTTTCCCCATGGCGTGTTTCTCACACACAATCAATATCAGGTAATACCCCTTAATCCTCATACTAGAGATTATATCTCATTCACCTGTAACCACTGTACATATGTACACTGACTAACAGACGTATGGATGCACACATGCTACTGAACACGCGAACGTATGCATGCTAGTCTATTCTGTGCATTTTCCATTTTCACATGTACGTGTTCATTGCATGCACCCGGTGACCTGAAGTAAACTGAAGTAACCTCCCTTGTGCTTTACTGCGTATCTCTGGAATGTGTTTGCAATCTGGTCATCCCGTGAACAACGTGTTTTACACCTCGTGTCTCACCTCAGCCCCTTGAGGAATTCACTGTCTTGCATCTGTTTCTAACCGGCAAGAGCTAAGGTTATCGACCCCATATATTTTAATATACATGCATATTTTCTCGTCTAACCCTATATTTGAGTTACATCATCACAAACCCCGGGCGAAAAACACCCGATATTTGGAAATTAAAAAACCATAATTGCAGCAAAAATATATTGAAAGTAAGAAAATACGTTGAAAATATAGCTCTTTGGCTTTTCTTTCAGCATATAAGAAGTCACTGAAAATAAAAAAATAATATTAAGTGGTGACTTAGAAAAACTTCCAAAAATATAGAAAATCACAAAAAACTTAAGAAAGAATTCTAAAAAAAAAAATACTGCAGCTGAAGACATGAGCACTGGCCTGGACCCACCCAGGTAATGGGAGTTACAGCTGGTAAAGAGAAAACACACACATTGTATCACAAACGTCGGGTGGAAATCACCCTAAATCCATTCTGTGGAAGAATCCCAGGGAGCTCCATAATATACCCTCTCTCAGTCACAATGCAAAGTGCACTGAAGCTATATGGAGTGAGGTGGTGGTTGATTCATTACTGGTGCTGTAAGCACAGCGTTGCCAAATGTGTCGGTTGAAAATCACCCAGGGTTAGTTTTCTAAATTTATATATATATATATATATATATATATATATATATATATATATATATATATATATATATATATATATATATACTATATATATATATATATATCTATATCTATATATATATCTTTATATATATAAATATATATATAGATATATATATTATATATATATATATATATATATATATATATATATATATATATATATATATATATACTATATATAGATATATATATATATTTATTATATTATATATATATAGATATATATATGTATATATATATATATATATATATATATATATATATATATATATATATCTATATCTATATATATATTTATATATATATAATATATATATAGATATATATATATATATATATATATATATATATATATATATATAGATATATATATATATATATATATATATATATAATATATATATATATATATATATATATATTATATATATTAGTATATATATATATATAATATATATATATATATATATATATATATATATCTATATATATATATTTATATATAAATATATATATAATATAGATATTATATATATATATATATATATATATATATATATATATATATATATATATATATATATATATATATATATATATATACTATCATATATATATATTATTTATATATATAAATATATATTTTTGGGAATCTTCGAAGTTGCAAAATAAGTAAAGAGTGTCGTTACGAATTCTTATTGTATAATGAACCAGTTATATGTCAGTGACGTCATCTAAAGGGAGTGGTCTTCCGAGAATGCTTGTTCGTTTATACGTCCCTTTTTACCTCCTCTGAGAACTTTTTTTTATATAAATTTCGAAGCACTATCCGCCCAGCTATGCCGTGAAGATGATGGGTGCGTGACAACCACACGAAACTTTAAATATGGACATTTGAGGTGAGAGTTGTTGAAAACTTTTATTAATGAATTCCTTCTCAGTTTCTCGAACTATTTGAGATGACGTGTGAAGTGGCAGATAACCCTTTTCCTTCTCATGAAGAATTCATGAGAAATTATTATCATTCTGTTTTTGTGCACTTGTTGGCGAAATTTATCACTGTTCTGTTCATGAGATTTATTATTATTTTTGACATGTGTGCTAATAAGAGTTGTATCCCACTGACAGGATCTCTGTCGGTTTGTTATCCTGTCGGCCTCAGTGAGCTGAATTATTACCAGTTTTGATAATTCATATGGTGTTGAAAATGTCGAAGAGACGAATTTATTTACTGCGTGACAATTTAATTTTGTGGAATTGATATGTCGAAGTTTTGGGGAAAAGATTGCGTCTCGCTTTACTTACATTTGTGGAATTGTTCAGTTACTCGGATAATGTTTCAAACAGTCCGATTTCTAGTTCAAGTCCTGAGGAAGATGTTTTTTCTTTGTTTTTCCTCCCATTTGACTCCTTAAATCTAGCTGTCTCGGATAGTTAGTATAGTTTTTTCTTTTATGTAATTAAATATATTTTTGTGGTTCAAGGTTTAATTCAGTGACCAAATTAGCTTTTGTAAATGTCTTGTGTGTTGATTAGAGATTCTCAGTAAGTCACACTGCCATATTCAGTATTAGGGCCTCCTTTATGGTTACAGATTATTTGGTGGCAGCGGCTAAACTAGGATGTTTTCGAAGTAGACAAGTGGTTGTGTGTATTTGTAAAAAAACGGTCGGTTGTTCATTAATTTTGTGAAGGGGAAGGTGGTTTTTGGCATTTGGATTTGGGATAGGGTCAGCGATTCTGGGTTAAGCTTCGCCCCGACAGTTATGCATAATCTGTAGGCTGGAAGGTGCAATTTATTATGCTTTTGTGTGTGTGTGTGTGTTCAAAGATACCTGTCAGTAATTAAGAAATAAAGGGGGTGCTCGCTTGTGAGTAAATACACAGTAATGTGTATATTTATGATTTTCTTTCTTTCAATTTTTTTTTTTTTTTTTTTTTTTTTTACGCAGAATTCCATTTTTGCACGAGAGTCACACACTGAGGAACGTAAGTGTTCAGACAATACCTTTATTCTTGGTTGTCGTTATTGCATACTTTTGTGTGAAATCGCAACAGGTTTGGTCTGAGTGTGAGTGTGAGTGTGTTTTTTTTCTACAGACTCCATAGAGGAAACTTTGGGGAAGTGGTGGGGAGGTCCTTAGAGAGACTTAGAGTTAGCTGGCCATAAGGACAAATTGGGGAAATGTGCTTTCTTGAAGAAACACTTTATTTGGGACATGTCATTTCTAAGGAAGCTGTTAGGGTTAATGATGATAATGTTAAGGCAATTGTTGATCACCTAGTCCCTATGTCTAAGAAGCAAATCTGTTTCTTCATTGGGATGGCTGGATTCTTCAGACGTTTTTTGAAGGGCTTTTCTATTTTGTCAGCTCCCCTAACGGACGTTTTACTGGAATATGTACAGTTTGCATGGGCCGAAGCTCAGCAGTTAGCTTTTCAGAATATTAAAGATGCTTTAGAAAAGCCATCTGTGCTGAAGTTCCCAGATTTCAGTCAGCCGTTTACCCTAGTGACTGATGCCAGTCAAGATGGCATAGGCGCCTGCCTTATATAGAAATATGATGGTAAATATTATCCTATTGCTTTTTATTGTCGCAAATTTAAGACGTGAGGTAGCAATGAAAGACTGATGTCCACAATTGAAAAAAAGCTTTTGTTGTAGTTTCTAGCTTAGTTCACTTCAAGATGTTACTGGGTAACAAGTTCTTATGGATCATAAGCCGTTGTTGGATCTTTTTAATAAACCCTCCTAAGAGGGCTAGATAGTTTTTGACAATTCGAGATTTTGATGGCAACCTGAGATATATTGAGGGAAAATCTAACGTAGATGGTTCTCAGATTTGTTGTATAACTGGCGATTCCATAGAGTAGGATATTAGTTTAATAGAGCAGAAAAAAGATGAAGATGAGGTTTTAGCTTATCCCAAGGCTTTCCTTAGAGGGGAATTAGTTAGGAAAGGTTATAAGTTACCTTTTTCTGGGTTAGAGTTAGAGGGTAATTTGTTAGTTTGGGAGGTCAAACTTTAAGCTGTGAATCAGTGATCATATAGGGGATATGACACAGATTATTGTCCCAAAGAGTTTGATTCCTACAGTACTCAGGATTGTTCATTGTGAATTTGGTAGCCCACTTTTGGGGAACGAGAAGACGTAGCATGAGATACGCACAAAATATTTTAGGAAAAACATGGCCTCTTCTGTTGAAGATTTTTTTAGGTCTTACATTTGTGCAATGCTTGTAAGCCAGCGAAGATTACCTCTTGTAGGTTAGGTGCATTTCCTGTGCCGTCAAGGCCATTTCAGAGAGTCCACATGGACGTTCTTGGGAATATTTGTGAGTCTAGATACGGTCATAAATATCTGTTAGTTGTTGATGAGTTGACTAGGTTTGCTGAAATTTTTCTGTTGAAAAATAAAACCTCTGAAGAGGTAGGATCTGTCGTTACGGAACCCCGGAGGTTCTGATAACAGATAATGGGCGGGAATTTGTGAATAAGATTTCAGACTGCCTTGCAGAAGTTATGGGGATAAAAAAAAAAGTTATCATTATCCCGTCTAGACCAGAAGCTGTGTGAAAGAGCCAACAGGAAAATTTTTAGAAGCGCTTCAGATTACTGTAGGGGGTAATGACGTTAATTGGGGTCGGTATATAGTACAAGTCCGGCATAGGATTAATATTATGGTTAGTGATACAATAGGTATGTCTCCGACAGAAGCATTGTTTGGTTATCCAGCATGAGGCGCGTTTGATTTATTGTCCATTCCTGCTAATTGTGACGAGTCTTTGATCTCTACAGCCCTAGCAGAAATATTGAGTCCAAATGTTAGTTTTGCTGTTGGTTACAAAGTTTTTGTGAAAGTGAACGTCCTTGACCAGCTTAACTATAAACTAGGTCCTAAGTTTGAGGGTCCATTTCGGGTTGTTGAAATTAATACAGGTAATAGATTTTCTATCTTGGATGAGAATACAGGTCTGTCTAGGCTGATGCACATATCTAAGATTAAGAAGACAAGGTAATTGAGTTCACACGAAACTTTAAACATGGACATTAGAGGTGAGTTGTTGAACAACTTTCATTAATGAATTCCTTCTCAGTATCTCGAACTATTTGAGATGACGCGTGAAATGGCAGATAACCTTTTTCCTTCTCATGAAGAATTCATGAGAAATTATTATCATTCTGTTTTTGTGCACTTGTTGGTGAAATGTATCACTGTAACTGGAAACAACAGATATTAAGTGTCTAATTTATAGTTTTGAAGGTCGCTGAAATTAATAGTGTTACCCCCGATGTCATTTAATTCTAAGTTCAGCTGTGGTAGGAAGGGAGAAAGGGAAGGGGGTGACATGTAAAATGAACCAAAAACTACATATATTAATCCATAGTTTAGAGGTAATTGAGATGAAAGTGAGCTGGATAATATAACTGAAGCAACTGTCTTAAGAGTGAAGGGAGAGAGCGAGAAACAGAGAGATAGAGTAAGGAGATGAAATGAGAGAGGGAGAGAGAGTAGAGGGGGTTTGAGAGAGAGTTTTCCCGGGCAGCAGCGGGTAGTATATATATATATATATTGTAACATAAAAAAAAATCTCTCTCTACGGTAAGGATTTACGAGGAGAATATATCAGGAAACAGTGACAACTCACTATAACTTCAAAATGTACTTTAATAACAACTAGTAAGGAAATTAAAGTCACAAAAAAGAACATTAAACAAATTACGACGCTTTACACAAAAGCAAAGACTCGCTATACAGCACTTCATCAAGACTACTAATCACTAATCACTGCATTTTACAGTATAATACCCAAGTCACAAAGCTTTACATAACACACATATAATTCACTGTAAACATCAAAAAGTAGTGGCAACCAACGTTACATCACACAAGAAAACGTCCAAATGGATAAACAGTACATTACCATATATTCCTCAAACTTGATCACTATTATAATCACTTGTTTGTTTCAGCTCCAACGAAAATCGTCGTTTTGGGCCTTTATATACCCGACTCACGCTAGACATCCATGGACCAAATATCATTGTTTCGGTACATTATCCTTGGCGACTACCGCCTACGCCAAGCGCTACTGCCATCTGTTGTCTAGTGTACACACTTTTTTTCTATGCAAATATCAATTTTCAACCTTTTCTGCAATTTTACATTCAATAAATCAATATTCCTTTACATTCCCCCCCTTTTAACTCAGCGGCTCTCTCCTCAGTCCATTCTGAATTTTCACTCTTACAGTCTTAAACATTAGCTACTTCCATTTAGCAACTGTCGGAGACTGCCACGTCGTTGGTAACAAGCACTTTCCTTTAAATAATCAACAGATCTAGAGAGAGAA
This sequence comes from Macrobrachium nipponense, assembly GCF_015104395.2. Classification (NCBI taxonomy): domain Eukaryota; kingdom Metazoa; phylum Arthropoda; class Malacostraca; order Decapoda; family Palaemonidae; genus Macrobrachium; species Macrobrachium nipponense. The sequence continues at coordinate 59,826,478 of NC_087204.1, forward strand.
TCTGCAATGACATTTTCTTTGCCTGCTATATGGTGAATATTTAGTTTGAATGGTTGCAAAAATAAAGACCATCTTAAAATTCTCTTATTGTTGTGCTTACATTTATTAATAAAGGTTAAAGGGTTGATCAGTATATACGTCTATTTCAAGTTACTGTTAAGCAAGTATATCTCAAAGTACATTAAACTCAAAATTAAACTTAAAGCTTCTTTTTTCAACAATACTGTATTTAACTGGTGGCTATTATATTTCTTTGAAAAGAAAAGTGATACAGGGTGTAAAACACCATTATGTTCCTGTAATAATACACTGCCAGCTCCTACTTCACTGGAGTCTACCTGTAACTTGAATGGTAGATTAAAGTCTGGGGATTTCAGTACTGGCATAGACATTAACATGAGCTTAAGTTTATTGAAGCATCGTCCCACATTCCTTTGACCACACAAACTTCACACTCCTTTTTTCAGCAACTCTGTTAATGGGTAGGCTACATCTGAAAGTTCTTACAAAATTTTCTGTAATACCCCACTGTTTTCCCAAAAATTTCATCACTCCACGTTTAGATGTAGGGAGGGTCAAATTCTTATGACCTCAATATGACAATCAACAGGTTTCACTTGGCCACTTCCTATTTCATGACCTAAATATTGAACTGTAGTTTTTCCAAATTCACATTTGGCAAGGTTTATCGTAACATTAAATTCTAATAACCTCTTAAAAACATCATATACTTTTTTAATGTGATCTTCCCAGGTTTCTCCAACAATAATAATGTCATCTAAATAAACAAATACACCTTCGAAATCCTTCAAGATATAATTCATCTGACGTTGGAATGTCAGAGGTGCATTACATAAACCAAATGGCATTACCTTATAATTATAAAGTCCATGGGTGTAACAAATGCAGCATATCCCTGCTGTTTTTGTCTAACTCAATTTGATAGTATCCTTTCAATAAATCAATTTTACTTAACAAAAAAGGAAACTTTGCTACATTATCATATCTTCTACTCTGGGCATAGGATATGAACTCTTTTTATAGTTACATTATTTACCTTTCGATAGTCTGTACACATTCTTGCACTTCCGTCAGGTTTGTCGACTAGAATACATGGGCTAGCCCATTCACTCAGGCTTTCCTCTGCTAGTCCGTGTTTCAGTAAATAAGCAACTTTTCGGTCTTTAACTGTTGTTGTTGCCTCGGCGACATTCTGTATGGACGCTGACTTATTGGAGTCTCTTCTCTCAACCTGATTTTATGTTGTACTCCTTTTATCCTTTTAGGATGGTCTGAAAATAGATCTGAAAAGTTTTGAATTAGCACTTTAAATCATGCTGCTGTTCATCAGATAAATGAATACATAACTTCCTAAATTTTTCATCATCACTCAATAATCTGTATTTTTTAATCTAAGTTCAATTTCTTCTTCAACGTCTTTTTCATCATCCTCTTTTTGCAATTGACAACACTCCACTGGATTCGTTATACTTCTTTAATTTGTTAATATGGAAAGTTTTTAACTTTCCTCCGTCCTGTAGGAAATTGAATTCGATAATTAACATCACTTTCTTTTTCCTTCACCGTGCAAGGTCCTATATACTTCTGGTTAAAACCTTACCAGCTGTAGGGAGATACACTAGAACCTTATCTCCTATGTCGAGTTCACGTTTTGCAGCCTTTTTGTCGTAATTTCTTTTCATCTCTTCTTGTACTACTTTAAGATTCTCATGTGCTACTTTCCATATTTTCTTTATTTTTTCCTTCATTTCTTTGTAACGTGCTAGAATCCTTCTCATCTGAAATCAACTGATTCTTTATCACCTCCATGGGTGACCTTACCTGATGGACATATACTAACTGAAAAGGAGAATAACCCCAACGATGAATGTACGCTATCACGAACGGCAAATAGCAACATTGGTATGTAGACATCCCATTCCTTTTTCATTTTCACAACAGTACGTGCGAAGCATGGTTTTGAAGGTTCTATGAAATCGTTCGACCACTCCTTGGCTCTGTGGTGATAAGGAGACGATAAACAATGCTTAATATTCTGACAGGCTAAAAATGAGGTAAAACTTTCTAGACGTAAAGTTGTTCCTGGTCGGTTTGAACTTCTTTTGGCAAACCACCAGCGAGAAGAACTTGTTAAGCGCTTCAATTATCTTATCAGCACTCACTGTTCTTAAAGGAATAGCCTCTGGAAATCTGGTAGCACTACACATAATTGTCAGCAAATACTCGTTACCTTTGCTAGACCTAGCAGAGGTCCTACACAATCCAAAACCAGTTTCTCAAAGGGTTCTCCTGGAACTTCAATGGGTTGCAATGGCATCACCTTAGGGTCATGTTGAGCTTTACCTACTTTTTTTGACATAAATCACAATTTTTACAATATTCACTACAATCTTTCCGCATCTTAGGCCAAAAAAGGCCAAAAAAATACCTTAATAATTTCTCATAAGTTTTGTTTATACCTAAATGACCAGAATAACTACAGTCATGAGCAATACCTAGAACAAAATTCCTATAACTACTTGGAATGACCACTTGTTCTACAACATCATTAACATTTCTACTCGTGAACTTCCTCATTAGGATTCCATCCTTTAAAATTTAAAAAGTAACACTTGCCTTCCTTCTCGATATCATTTATATCAACAAGGGCATTATCTCTTATTACCTTCAAATATCATCTTCAATTTGAGATTTAACAAATTCTTCCTTATTAACTTTCAGCATTCGCAAAGGAGTACTGACTTTACTTACTGTAGTGTTTCCGGACTATCTTTAAACAAGTTTTGTAAATCCAAACCGTCGTCATCATTTACCTTTCCTTCGCACTCTTACTTCTTGTAGTACTGCACAAGCAGGAAATAAGTTTGGAAATGTACATTCAACTTCTGTAATAAATAAGAAGAAGGGTTTTTTAAAGGGTTTTTCTGTCAAAATTGGATTACTGCTACCAAAAACTTTGTCCTCCACATACATCATTTCCAAGAATTAACTCTACTCCTGACACTGGGATTTCTCTCACCAAAGCAATTTTAACATATCCCGAAATTAACGGAGTTTCTAATCTTACTTCTACTAATGGAGCTGAAAACTCAGGTCCAAAACCCACGCAGAAGTACATACTCTCCAGTATCCTTTCCACTGGTCATACATATTTTTATCATTACAGAACTGTACCGCTCCGGTATCTCTTAAACCACCTTATTTCCTTTTTTCAAAACACAAGGGAAAGGTGTAACCAACCATCTCCCATAAAGGGTCATACAATTCGTACCTTTGGATGTGACTTCTCATTCAGGTAGTCTCCACTCCATTTCCTTTTTACAATATCCTCAATACAACCAACATTACTAACATTTTGAACATCATTGTTACCTATTTGGTAACCTATATTCTCATCAACATCACATATATTATTACTGTCGATGCTATCGTTACAATACCTCTTACCTGGCCTAAGGGGAGAAGCAAACAAACAGGACCTCTGTCACCACATGCTTGTGGTTGATTCAACAATGCAATGGTATTTTCAGGTTTATGATCATCCTTAAAATGTACAGGTTTATCTTTAACTTTATTTACCACTTGAATTGGACGGTTTATTGTGCGATGTGGACAACTCCTACTGATGTGTCCTGGTTTGCCACAACTGAAACATACAAAATCTCTAAAATTTTCGCCTATATTTTGGTAACTAGGTGTAAACTGATCATTTACACTGTATCCTGCGTTTCCAGCACTAACACTAGGACCAGAATATATTGACTTGCCCCTCTAACTACCTCTATTAAAGGATTTATTATAGACTCCACGAGATGATACCTGTGAACTCGTAGTCTTACCTTGTGCCTTGTAATTTTGCTGCTCTTCCCCCAAACTCTGCTCCTTCCAATTTTAGGAGTGACGTCAGTATTATATAGCTTATGGGTCAATGCATAATTATCAGACAATCTAGTGGCTTCATCCACATTATCTACATCACGTTCATCCAAATATGTTTTAATAAGTGGATTAATACCATCCTTGAACTGCTCAAGCAGATAAGTTCCTGAAGTTTACCGAAATCACCATTAACCTCTCGGGCATTCATCCACCTATCATACCCACAGGCGTTGTTCCCGTGCATACTCCATATGAGTGCGACTGTCTCTTTTTATCCAGCTTCTGAACTTCTCTCTATACCTCTCTGGCAACCATTCATAAGCCTTCAAACTTCAGATTTAACTCTCTCATATCCTTGGAATCATCTAAAGATAAGGCAGCAAATACTTCCCTAGCCTTTCCTCGAAGGAGTTTAACCAACGTGCTCCATGACGTTCTCGGCATTCACGCTGTTCTGCCACTTTCTCAATTGTAAAAAAATGCATTCCACTTCTTTTTCAACAAAAATTGGTACACTTTTTTACTGCATTGTCTATTCTAAAAGATTTTGGTATTTCTCTGGACTTTTTCTTCTACTTCAAGTTTCTTCATCTCTAGCTCTATCCTCTTTTGCTCAACCTCTTTCTCAGCTTCTATCTTCTTTTGCTCAACCTCAATCTTCTTTTGCTCAACCTCTTTATCACTTCTACTTCCTAAACTTTTCAGCTCTCCTCATTTTCTAACTTCTTTATTCAACGCTTTCTCATTCTCTAATTCTAACTATTTGCAAATGAATCTGCATCTGCTCAACACTCATCCCTTCATAAAAAAGTTTGGACTTTCTTGGTTTAACCTTGCGTGACTTGGTTTTTTCACGTACGGCTTTGGCGGCCCCTTCCTCTTCACTTGCACTCACCCTCTGTATTATTCTCACTAGCGCTTTGCTGGCTATCATTTTTTCCTCTTCCCAACTCATTAGTAACAACCCTTCCTTATCAGACAAAATGCCTAAAGTCATTAGCGCCTCACTTACTTATTTGAGATTTCTTGCTTCCTTTCAGATTCTGATACTTCTACTTATAGTACCTAGCTAGAACAATCCAGTCTATTTTAGTTATACCTTCTAACTTTTCACTACTAGGACTACGTATGAAATCTTTCAAATCAAAACATCTTTAATACCTGCTCAAAATAACACAGCAAGACAAATATTATAGCACTAACACTATCACAACTCTCCCCCTCTCTAAAGTACATGGAAGTACTGAAAAGCAATTAACAGTAGGGATACGCCAAGTTATGGTCGAATACGCTCGACATGAATAAAGCAACAATTAATAAGGATAACGTTCGGGTTTCGTTCGATAGAATACACTGAGTATGGATATGTTCGAGTTTCGTTCGATAGAATGAGAAACAAAAAACTGATAGGAACGTTCGGGTTTCGTTCGACAGGCCCCCACCTAACACCCCCGTAACATAAAAAAAAAAAAAATCTCTCTCTACGGTAAGGATTACGAGGAGATATATCAGGAAACAGTGACAACTCACTATAACTTAAAATGTACTTTAATAACAACTATAAGGAAAATTAAAGTCACAAACAGAACATTAAACAAATTACGGACGCTTTACACAAAAGCAAAGACTCGCTATACAGCACGTTCATCAGATACTAATCACTAAGTCACTGCATTTTACAGTATAATACCCAAGTCACAAAGCTTTACATCAACACAACATATAATTCACTGTACATCAAAAAGTTAGTGGCAACCAACGTTACATCACACAAGAAAACGTCCAAATGGATAAAACAGTACATTACCATATATTCCTCAAAACTTGATACACTATTATAATCACTTGTTTGTTTCAGCTCCAACGAAAATCGTCGTTTTGGGCCTTTATTATACCCGACTCACGCTAGACATCCATGGACCAAATATCATTGTTTCGGTACATTATCCTTGGCGACTACCGCCTACGCCAAGCGCTACTACTGCCATCTGTTGTCTAGTGTACACACTTTTTTTCTATGCAAATATCAATTTTCAACTTTTCTGCAATTTTACATTCAATAAATCAATATTCCTTTACAATATATATATATTTATATATATATATATATATGATAAAATATCTGTTTGTTTGTATGAATGCTATATGAATCCACATGTCTTGAATGATTTTGATGAGATTTGAAGTATATGTCAATATCAAACAAGGAAACAGTTATGGTTAAAACAAAATTAAAATCAGAGCACTGAAGGAGCTGAAATGTAAGAATTACCAAAAACAGTAGATGTGTTTAATCCACAGTTTTTGAGGTTGCTGAGAAGAATAGTGACACTCCTGATATCCTTTAAGTACAGGTTCATCCCTAGGGAGAGGTGTGAGAAGGGGGTGGAAAGGGGTGACATAAAAATTACAGTTACAGAAAACAAAAGATATTAGTGTGTAATCGATAGTTTTTGGCATAGGGACACTCCTGTCCCTTCAAGTCCCAAGTTCAAGCCCCTGATAGGAAAGGGAAGCGATAAGGAGGATGGGGGATGGACATTTAAAAAATAGAAAAACAACGATGTTAGTGTCTATCCATAGTTTTAAAGGTCATTGAGATGATGGCCTTTAAGTCCAAGTTCAGCCCGATAGGAAGGGGCTGAGAAGGGGCTGGGAAGAGTTGTAACATGTAAAAATAACCGAAATCAACAGCTATTAGTGACCAATCTATAGTTTTCAAGGTTACTGAGATACATGTAAAACATACAAAAAAATAAAGGTATTAGTGTCTAATCCATAGTCTGAGGTCACTGAGATGAGTAGTGACATTCTCAATGCCCATTAAGTTCAAGTTCACTGGGCTGTGGCAGCTTGGTCAGCTAGTTTATATATAAAGATAAATGCTACAAAGGAAAAGTGAAACAACGAAGTGGTTGTTAGGCCTTTCGACGCAATGGTCCTTTACTATCAGGCTAGTAAAGACCATTGAGTCAAAAGGCCTAGCAACCACTCTGTTATGTTACTTTTTCCTTTATTTATACATTCATCATGTTCCATATCTTCGACATTCAATTATACATACATACACAAACACGCACATATATAAGTATATATATATATATATATATATATATATATATATATATATATATATATATATATTGTAACGGTCCTTTTCCTCCGTTACTAAAAATTAAATAACTTTCTTACCAAACTCTGTTCACAACAAGAAACTAAGTCCACAAGTCAGTAATAGCTCTCAAATATTATCAAAGTGCAAAAATTAATTCTTCATGGGGAAAACGAAACACCACAAAAATACTTAAATTTAATACAAAAATATCTAGACAGAAGTTATTCCTGAACCTCGGAATACATATATTATTGAAAACCAATCACCCTGAAATATTTATAAAACAACACACTAACCCAATTAAGATAGGAAAAAGCAAAGATACATCCACAAAGAGAAGGGGGCTCAGACAGGAGAAGGCATACGGAAAGCAAGAATAACCTATCAAATACAAACTAAACCCTAGCGGTGGTTTCCCTCCTCTTAAACACTGGAGCTGTGGCCGTGATCTCCTTAATTATATATAGGTATTTCTGTCCTCCGTAACACTGGAGTTATAGTCGTGATCTTTGTAGTTACTTATATGCCTCTGCGTCCAGAGACAAAAGTGAAGTGACAAAGTGATATTCCACAGGATTCAGCGATCCTACGTCCTCGAGGATGATCCTCCAAAAAACCCGGGACGTCCAAATCAAACCAGAGCCAAGGGCATCACAAAGATCGCCTGAACATTCCAAAAATATTAATCACTTATACCTTGGCTAAGCGAGAGCCCCTCGACATTTACTGAGCCGAAGGTGAGGCAGGATGAAGCGTAAATCCTTCAAGAATAATCATAAATCCAAGTAGGCGATACGTAGCAAATCCAAGTCACCAGGAGTAATAAGGCTCAGAGATCAACTGACTCCTTCAGTCCAAACAATCTCCGACCCAGCCGCGGTGACAGCACCACTCGCTCACAAATATATGGAAAGACAGAATGGTCATTAGTGGCAATTACCAAACAAGACAAACCACCGGGGAGGAGGAAAACTAAACTAAATGATAACAATAAAATTCATATACATAACAAAAACCAGAATAATAAAATAGCTAAGAATAAAATATCACAACAAAGTGACACCTCCTCTCCCAAAAGAAAAAAAAATATACATATATTTTTTTTTTACAGTAAATAACTTAGTATACTTGAAAAAAAAAAAAAAAACTAAATAGTCATTAAAAAGACTCACAAGCCAAACACAAGGTTTTATACAACCCTGCAAAAAACAAAACAAAGGTATGAATGTAAAAATAATAAACTTACAAAACCTGATATCCAACAGGAGGGGTGGCAAAGGAACAAGGATGCAGCTCACAATGGCATCAAAATTAACAAAATATCATTAATACAATGGAAAATCTACAACACAAAAAACCTCAAAAACCATCGCCAAACACATTGTTAACCCAAGAGCTTCAAACTCTCACACACGTATATTATTAAGAGCTACACTGCTCTAATCCGGATTCCATAGAACTGTTCATAGGCCATAATTTATTTACACACACTCAACGTTGTTTCACTTTGTTTCAAATCGCTCATTGCAACAATGTTCAGCGAACAATAGTCCTGTCTATATCACAGTGACAACAACTATTTTCACTATAAAAGTGTCCTACCGAATACATACACTAACACTGACAACACAGAGAAACCAACACAGTTTTTCCCCTGCCCAATCCCAAACACACAAAATTTCGTGAAGCGTAATTATGCCTGAAAACCAAGAATGCCCGGATTAGTAGCTGTACGCTAACAATGTAGATTCTCCGATTATATCCTAATCACCAAATTTAATCACCTCACCGTATTACCACCTGCGCCAAAGACCAACAATACCAGCATCATTGTATACCAACATCATTGTATACCACACTTTTCAGTAACTATTTTTACGATTAACACATTTGTATCCTATAACACTCAATTCCATCATGCATTATAAGCACTTCAACCTTCATTAAAATAAACATTGCCACAAATATGACACCGATTAGCACTTTCTATCTTCACCTATGGCCTTGATTAGACTATTCTTAATTTTATAACCCTAGGCATTTACAGAACTCCTGTAAAGGAAAATATAATTATACATATATGTTACACTCTCCTCTACTTTTACAATACAAACCTAAGCACCTACTTCAACAGTACACACACCGTAACCAGACGATACAGATACTACCTTAATATCCGCATAGCCCTCTGCAAGAATCCTTCCCTACTCAACGCTGCGAGAGAGAGCATCGGCCACAACGTTGTCTTTTCCCGGGACATGAGTGAATTCTAGATTCCATTCCTGCAACATGAGGCTCCAACGCATCAGACGTTGGTTTTTATTTTTGTATCTGTTGATGAAGGTCAAAGGGTTATGGTCAGTCATAATCTTATAGGAGTTCCTGTGGAAGAAAAGATAGATGGAAAATTATTAATAGCCAGAATGAGTGCGAGTGTCCTTCTCGACCGTCGAATACTTTCGTTGAGCGGAATTCAATTTCTTCGAAAAGAACGCGAACCGGGTGAGAAACGCTTGCTCGTCGTTCTGTAGTAAGACCGCTCCGACACCGACATCACTTGCGTCAGTGGCAAGCGAAAAAGGCAGGTCGAAATCCGGAGCCCTTAAAACGGGGAAACTAAGAAGCACAACCTTTTAAACACTCAAATGCCCTTTGCGTTTCAGGAGTCCAATTAAAAGGAACAGTTTTCTTCAACAAATTAGTGAGCGGATCAGCGATGTCAGAAAAATTCCTTACAAATTTACGATAATAACCAACTAGACCCAGGAATTTTCTGACATCCTTTCGACACTTTTGATGGAAATGTTTTCTCAATGGCTCTTCTACATTGGCTTGTTTAGGCGCCACCTTACGTCACCAACCTCATGACCTAAATAGCTTACCTTCGCTTTGACAAATTCACTTTTTTTTCAAATTAATTACCAATCGCCGGCTTTTTTAAGACCTCAAATAAAGCCCTCAAATACGCTTTTAGATGCGTTTCCCAGTCATCGCTATAAATTACGATATCATCAATATACACAACGCAACCTTCCAAACCATAAACCAGTGTGTTTCATTAACGTTGAAACGTAGCCGCAGCGTCTTCATGCCGAACGGCATTACACGGCATTGAAATAACCCTTGTGGAGTCACAAAAGCAGACAAGGCCCTGGCTCGTTTTGATAAAGGAACTTGCCATACCCTTTAGCAAGTCAAATTTACTAATAAACTTTGATTTTCCCATGCGATCAATACAATCCTCAATACGAGGCAAGGGATAACAATCGGTCTGCGTGACTTCATTGACTTTCCTATAGTCAAAACACAAACGAAAATCTCCATCAGGTTTTTTCACTAACACTACCTTAGTTTTAAAGGGGTTTAACCTATAAGGGGACTGCTTTATTGGTGTGGCATTCCCAACGTCCACGTCATGTTCCAAAATAGACGTACGACCGGTACGTCTGAAACAATTCTTTGTAACCATAACCAATTTTCTTAAAGACCTTAGTTTCTCGCTACTGAGATGAGAGACCAAACCATCAAATTTCTCCAAATAATTCTTATTACTCGACATGCAAATTTCATTATCACAATTATCATCTGAAAAGGAATAAAGATTATTATTATTTGAAACATCGTCCGTAATAGTGGCTATTGGAATAACTTTCTCTTCTTCCCTTATATGCTTTTAAACATGTTCACATGACACAATTGGAAAGGCTTCCTTCTTTCCGGAGTTTCAACCAAATAATTTACCTCACTAACTTTCTTCAAATTTTCCATGGTCCAGAGAATGGAGCTTTCAAAGAATTACCGGCAACGGCAAAAGTACCAAAACCCTATCGCCTACTGCGAAATTACGCACTTTAGCCTTTCTATCAAAAAAGTATTTCATCATTTTTTGACTACACAATAAATTTTCTCGGGCAAATTTCCAAGCCTTCGACAATTTGTCACCCAAGTTTGTCACATAATCCAACAAACTGATGTCTGGGATATCACCTTCCCAAGATTCCCTTACCACATCAAGAGGACCACGCACACAATGTCCAAAGACCAAATCAAAAGGTGACAAACCTAAGGACTGACTTGGAGCTGACCGAAAAGCAAATAATAAATAAGGCAATTCCTTGTCCCAGTTTCCCCCCCCCCCCCCCCCCGGGGGAAAAAAAATAAATTCCCATGAGTTAAACAATATTTCTTTATCATTGACTTCAGGGTCTGATGGAATCTCTCAAGGGCACCCTGACTTTCTGGATGATATGGGGAAGAAGTCACATGTCTAATGCCCAATTCATTCATCTTACCTTTGAAATATTTACTAACAAAATTAGTCCCACAGTCTGACTGAACGACCTTGGGCATCCAAACCTAGTAAAAAAGTTGGTTAGTACTTCTACAATTTTTTCACTCTTAATTGTACGGAGGGGAATAGCTTCAGGATAACGAGACATTTTATCCATTATAGTGAAAATATACTCATTCCCACTACGAGTCCTCGGTAACGGACCAACAACATCGATAATTACCTCTTTGAAAGGCTCGGAAACCACAGGGATGGGGCACAAAGGAGCTTTAGGAACAGGTTGATTCGGCTTACCGACTTTCTGGCACACATCGCAACTATTAACAAACTTCTTAACGTCTGCTTTCAACTTGGGCCAGAAATAGTTCGCGAAGAAGTTTGCTAGTCGTCTTATAAACACCAAAAGTCCAGCCAAACCACTTTTCATGAGCCAACGACATCAAAGCATTTCTGTAAATATAAGGGACCATTATTTGTCTTAATATTTCATGTTCCGAGTTACCAGCCTCCATCGGCCTACTCACCCTATACAAATATTCTTAATAATTCTAAATTTAGGTACAGTCAAGTCCGACTCTTCGCCTGACTCTATGGGTAGGTCACGAAATTCATTTTTCTGGGCTTTAACAAGCTCTTCCACAGTCCAATTCGGATGATCCCTCAAAATAATATTGATATCTCCTACAATATTATTACTACGTTCCAAACTACTCAAATCTACATCAGTTGCAACGTCAACAACTCTAGCACTAGAACGCGTAACTACTGCTACTTCTGGATTGATCAAAATTGGACAAGTCTTATTCTTAAAAGCCACGTCATTCCCCAAAACAATATCAACCTCTTTGACAGGAAACTTATTTACTACTGCCAATTTCAAAATTCCTGAAAAAGAAGGACATTTCAAATTAAAATTTCCAATGGGGTAAGACTCGACTGAATCAGGAAAACCAGACAGCAAAACAAACTCTTTATAATCAAAGCCAAATCTTTAAGGTAACGCATCCCGTAAGATCAAGGACTGGGCCGCCCCAGTATCCCGCAAAATCCTTACTTCCTTTTCAATGGGTGAATTGACCGAAGACACTTTCCCACTAGACAGATACCTCTCAAAACAGTCTGATAGTCATTGGTCACGGTTGGTCTGGTCGGGACAGGATCTCTTTCTTTTTCTACCGACTCCCATCACCGGTCTTCCTCTAGCCTGCAATGATTTTTTTAAAGCAAAGCAAGAACTCTTCAAATGCCCTTTCTTATTACTAAAAAACACGTTACCTTCTTTTTCCACTCTGGATCATGGGAACCATAACCTCTCTTATCATTATAAGCAGAGAAACTTTTATCACTATTAACAGGTTCCTGTGCCCTGAATTTATTCTTATTATTATGATTAGGCCGAATAAACGTCTTACTCTTATTATAACCACCTCGACCTGTCCTATCCCATTTCGGTTCTACACTTGTCCCTGATGCTCCTAAACCTCACTCTTTGTGTGACAAATAATATTCATCGCTAGCAATAGCGGCTTCCTGTAAAAGTGTCAATTTTCAGTTCCTCAAGGTGAACCTTTAACTTATCTGATACACACCTCTTGAATTCTTCTACAAATAACAATTCTTTTAATTTTTCCATGTCATCCACCTCTTTCGATTTAAACCAGTCTTCGGCAAATTGTCTTTTTCCCCTCGCGAACTTTACAAAGGTTTGGTCACTACCCTTCTGCAAATTTCTGAGCCTTTGCCTGTAGGCTTCCGGAACCAGCTCGTATGCTTTCAACACGATAGCCTTAACATTTTCGTAATCTGATGACAAAGTTTCATCCAAAGTTACATAAACCTTTTGAGCCCTTCCTACAAGTTTACTCTTGTATTGAGAGTGGTTCCCCCAGTCATTCCTGGGGCCACTGCAATTTGGCCGCAATCCTCTCAAATGACACAAAAAATTCCACAAACATTATTCTCTTGGAAACACGGCACAAACTTAAGGGCCTGCCCCAAATTAATGGCAGGCGTTACCAAACTACTCGGGGAGGAAAGGAGGGGAAGAGGGAGCTGCATTTTCGCATCTCTCTCTCAAACATTCTCTCTCTCTCTCTCTCCTCAGCCTTAAATCTCTCCAAGTTAAATTCTAAAGTTTTTTAATTCAATTTGTTAGACAATACCTCTACAGACACCTCAGTCTTGGGTGTTAATACCTCACCCTTTTTAACCAGACTGACATAATCATAAACCTGGATTAACAATAAGCCTTTTCTAATGGATACATCATACTCCAACTCCAAATGTTGAGCTACTTGCTCCAATTCACTTTCTGTCAAGCTCCGCAAGCCTTGCTTGCCACCCCCCTCTCCAGAACAGGAGATCTAACACATTAACTGTCGACATTGTTTTAAACAAACTAACTAAATATAAGCAAACTCCCAACAAAACCAAACACGAGGAGGTGTAAAAATGTTGTTTTTAGAGAAAACCAAGCCCCCAGAATTAACTTTGCACTTAGTGAACAGACAGGAACGTAAAATCCTGTCACGGTCGCCAATTTGTAACGGTCCTTTTCCTCCGTTTACTAAAAATTAAATAACTTTCTTACCAACTCTGTTTCACAACAAGAAACTAAGTCCACAATCAGTGGAATAGCTCTCAAATATTATCAAAGTGCAAAATTAATTCATGGGGAAAACGAAACACCACAAAAATACTTAAATTTAATACAAAAATATCTAGACAGAAGTTATTCCTGAACCTCGGAATACATATATTATTGAAAACCAATCACCCTGAAATATTTATAAAACAACACACTTACCCAATTAAGATAGGAAAAAGCAAAGATACATCCACAAAGAGAAGGGGGCTCAGACAGAGAAGGCATACGGAAGCAAGAATAACCTATCAAATACAAACTAAACCCTAGCGGTGGTTTCCCTCCTCTTAAACACTGGAGCTGTGGCCGTGATCTCCTTAATTATATATAGGTATTTCTGTCCTCCGTAACACTGGAGTTATAGTCGTGATCTTTGTAATTACTTATATGCCTCTGCGTCCAGAGACAAAAGTGAAGTGACAAAGTGATATTCCACAGGATTCAGCGATCCTACGTCCTCGAGGATGATCCTCCAAAAAACCCGGGACGTCCAAATCAAACCAGAGCCAAGGGCATCACAAAGATCGCCTGAACATTCCAAAAATATTAATCACTTATACTTGGCTAAGCGAGAGCCCCTCGACATTTACTGAGCCGAAGGTGAGGCAGGATGAAGCGTAAATCCTTCAAAGAATAATCACAAATCCAAGTAGGCGATACGTAGCAAATCCAAGACACTAGGAGTAATAAGGCTCAGAGATCAACTGACTCCTTCAGTCCAAACAATCTCCGACCCAGCCGCGGTGACAGCACCACTCGCTCACAAATATATGGAAAGACAGAATGGTCATTAGTGGCAATTACCAAACAAGACAAACTACCGGGGAGGAGGAAAACAAACTAAATGGATAACAATAAAATTCATATACATAACAAAAACCAGAATAATAAAATAGCTAAGAATAAAATATCACAACAAAGTGACAATATATATATATATATATATATATATATATATATATATATATATAGATATATATATATATAATATATATATATGTATGTGTGTGTGTATATATATATATATATATATATATATATATATATATATATATATATATATATATATATATATATATGTATGTATGTGTATATATATATATATATATATATATATATATATATATATATATATATATATATATATATATATATATATATATATATATATATATATATATATATATATATATATATATATATATATATATATATAAAAGGCTTTTGGTCTGTTTATGTGTCTGTTTGCTT
>NC_087204.1:59842178-59854678 GCF_015104395.2 Macrobrachium nipponense
TGTCTGTTTGCTTGTCTGTTCGCTATGTAAACCCAGACTATGAAGCTAGGACTACCAAATTTTTACCATAAACTCCCCCCCCCCCCCCCCCCCCCCCCCACAACCACAAGGAAGGTTTTACTTAAAATCCGAAATTCGAGGGCTGTTTCTAAGGGTATCATAACCCCTCTTTTTCATACCTCCTCTTTCTTTACAACTCTTGGAGTTGACATTTATGTAAAAGTGTTTCTATACGTACACATTAAATAATGCCTACTTTAGTCTCTCTTCTTTTGGGAAGCTTTATTGTATCATTATGTTAAAGACAGACCGGTATTCAGTAATCGATGTACTTGTATGTCTCATATTACTTTTACAATTCCTTTCTCTCTCATTGTTGATTATTTTTGCATTCTCCTACACATCTGGCACAATTTTAGGTATATTAGGTTTCAGAATTTAATGTACTTGTTCATATACACGAGTTGAATAAATCACAAACATGTTACACAATTAACGACTCGGCTGAATATGTCTCACCTGCATCACTTAAGGCTTTGGAAATATGTTGACCTGTTAGGAAACTCTTTAACTTAAAATGTAAGCCAATCAGTGGACCAAATGGGAATCTAAAATTGATTGACGTAACTAAGCGCAGTGAATAATACAGAGATATTTTGGTTCGGGAATATTTAAAGACTGATCACAATCCCTCGTGAATTTCCAGGAACGTCCAAAATGAACTTTTAATCAACAATATACTAAGAGCTAAAAGCTTGACAATGAATCAGCAACGATGCAAGTGAACCGTTTCACAAAGAGTGCTGCAAGTACTACTCTTCGGTCGAACGTTATCAAACGTTTCCTTCAAGTATAATATCAATCGCCTGAAAGGATGTCTATCATTGTCCTTAAATTAGCAATTACGTGCTGACAGAAAGAAGTCTCTCAGAAGAGTTCCGATATTACGAAAGGCATATATATTATTAATTTCTTTTCTTATAATTAATCTTTCTTGCGTTTTGATTTTCTCCTAAAATTTGTTGTTCTTTTACATGTTGTTTATATTTCTTTTACAAGTTACCTATTATATTTCTTATTCACAAAATTCTTTTTTTTTCACATACGCAGAATCTGGTATTCCAAGATACTTTTCATCTCCGTAATAAATACATTAACCTCAGGTACCTTGTTATGTAGGAGATAAAAATATTTTTGTGAAAGGACTCAGATAACTGTGTGATCTTTTCATTATTCTTCTCAGAAATAGCGGAGAATATTGCAGAATATTACAAAGTGGTAAACTCCTTCAAATGATAAAAATATCAATAGGGATAGGCATTGATTTCTTTTGTACTTTGTCTCCCTGAATTTCGCAGTCTCGCAAATATTAACCTCAACTATGATGTCGCTAATTAAAATAAAAAAATATTCTCTTCTCTTTGTGTAGCAATTTAGAAAACTGATTAATTAGGAAAATTAACTATTTATTTAGTACTTTACAAAAGACCCCATAGTGAATAGAACAAAGGTGAACTTTAAACTAATCAAAATGAACTGCTTAACTAAAATATTCTAAGATATCAATAAACACAAACATATGGAAACAAGACAGAAAATATTTTTCCATCATTTTCGATAACAACTACACCATAATAATAAGGGAAACAGAATATACAAGACAACTAAAACCACTAGGCTACATGATCATTTTGGTTCTTTTTTCTTATGGAAGTTGTGACGCTAGTAATCCAAGCCTTTGTTTTATCTGTAAGAAAAAAGTATTCCAAAAATCCATATCTTGCATTGTTAATCCAGGACCTCATTGTCAAGCAGAACAAAATGTCACATTGAAAGAGAGAGACAGAGAATGGTCTGCTCTCAAACTAATTTCGGTCCGTAACTCCCTGTAGAGTTAAGTGCGCATTGTTCCAGCGCTATGCAGACGCCTGGTTTACATTCAAGAAAGAGTTCTGCAGCCGCATGCCGATGAGACACACTTTTTCTTTTCATCACATGTATATTTTTTAAATTCACGGAGCTCTGCTTATATTCTAATAGAAGTTGCACTGCCTAGAACTAAATTAGCTATATTATAAACAGAAAATTCCATTTATCGAACCTTAATGATTACTAGAGTCAACATTTTCTCATCTGTATATTATAATTTCACATGATGTAAAATGGAAAATTGTCATTTCTTACAAGTGCATATTATGCAAGTCATAGAACACATCTACATATTGCTGAAATAATACATCTAAACAAATTATAAGATATGTTTCAGTTATTCCTGGTGGTTTTATCTTTCTAGAAATTACTCTACAATGCCAATATGTATTCTTGATCATGTTTTATTCAACGCATAATTATAGTGATTTCTATCTTCATCTACCAAGCCGAACCCTCAGGCCTAAATTCGATAACCCATCATATACATTTGCTATCAAATTATTTTTGGTATGGAAATGATAGGTAAAACATAAATCTGATGATTAAATGTTTTGCCCAGAAATGTGAACAGGAAAAGCGATTTTAATCTATTATCTAATATATAGGTATTACCGTGAATCAAATCTTATTTATAGCAAAAGATTAAAACTAAAATTAAGCTCCGATTATGAAATCGATCCTAGAGGAAAAAATTCAGTCATCACAATATTTTTTCATCATGAAAGCTCACTCCATTACCGATACAATAAAAGATTACGATCTCGTTAGGTAGTACAAAATGGTTTTTTCCTTCTCTTTCATTAGTGAAAAAAAGATCTTTTCTTTTGAGAAACAATAGTTTGGAACGTTGACAATAGGGACACTTGTTCAGGCACCCACAAATTTCACCCTGCCAATATGTGAACTCCCTCCCATCTCTCCCTTAATAATTTCCACCATGTCATTTGCGGCTGCCAAAGCAATCAGGGAGACGATCATAATTCTTATTCTCTGGCGATGTCTTCCAGGGGGGAGGGGCGGGGAAACGACCACACAGGAGCTATGGCTTTTGTCCCAGGTCAATGAAATGTATTCCATGTGGACCACCCCACAACAAATGGACTGAGAGAAGGAATTGTTTGAGAGAAGCTGGTTTCAATGCTGGTGAAAGATATATATGTGCAGGTGGTGGTCTCTCTCTCTCTCTCTCTCTCTCTCCTCTCTCTTTCTTCCTTGGCGTATGAATTTCTGAGAGAAGAAAAGTTCGCAAAAATTCCAAAAGGTTTATTTTTACTTCTTAAAATTTATCATACACTTAATAATACTCATTGTAAATATAACAAATAGTTGCGTTAGCCAATACAGGTTCGTTGCAGGAGTGATCACATAAATTTAAAAAATTTTCCATATCACATAAACACACACATGTATTATCTGTATATATATATATATATATATAATTATATATATAATATATAATATGATATATATGTACATGATATATATATATATATATATATATATATATTTTTAATATATATATTATATACACACACACATATATAATATAATATATATATATATAGATATAGATATATATATATATATATATTTATATATTAACTGCATTTCTTGCTATCCTATGAAAATGGTCAGGAAATGAATGCAGCGAAACATTGGATCTGTTGATAATTACATTCTTTGAAATGATAGACGTCAGCGATGCCTCTCATGGAGACAAAAGGAAAAGTTTTTCTTTAAGGAGAATTTACTGTCTCAAAGTCACCTTCAAATAAACCTGAGTTGTAAATGGAAGTTTCCTCGAACAAAGTGTTCGTGTTTGCGTCTCTTCTGTGGACGGAAGCAACGAGATATATTTTAACTTTTGAGAAAATTAATTCTTGGATCAAGGGGAAAATATAGAATATAGAACACCCTAGTATGTGTTTTCTATATTCTGATGTGTGAAATAAACGATGTATTACGTCACGAACTTGTTAAATGACACCGTGACGTGAGCGGCCGTGTGAGAATGCTTGTGTGTCCGTGCGTCATGTTTAACTTCCCCCGTGAACTTTCCCTATAATTTTTTGGGGCACTATCGGCCCAACCTTGGAGTGAAGATGAGGGGAGGCGTGAAAATCCATAGAAAACTTTGAAATGTGGACATAGAGAAGTAAGTGACTCGTTTTCACTAAGCTTTTTTTTTTAGTGATTGGATCCTCCTCTATT
The DNA here is from genome assembly GCF_015104395.2 of Macrobrachium nipponense. Classification (NCBI taxonomy): domain Eukaryota; kingdom Metazoa; phylum Arthropoda; class Malacostraca; order Decapoda; family Palaemonidae; genus Macrobrachium; species Macrobrachium nipponense. The sequence goes on from NC_087204.1 coordinate 59,846,322, forward strand.
ATGTGCCGGTACAATGAACCTCTTAATCTCTTGTTTGATATATGAGAATTATTATCAATTTGTTTTTGTGGACTCATTTATAAATTGTATTTCTATTTCAATTATGATGTGTGTAAATAGAAGCCATATTTCTTTTGTCGTTCCATCGGCCTCTGTGATCAGAGTTATTACCAGTTTTGATAAGCCCTGATTGGGTATATTGACAGAATGAAGAGACGATACTTTTGCTATGTGACTATTTAATTTGGGGAATAAATATGTTGGGTTTAGAGAAAAGGAGTTTCATTTTGCTGTTCATTTCTGGGAATTGTTCAGTTACCAGGATCATTTCTTAAACTCCGTTTTCTGTGTCGAGTTTTAATGAACGAAATTGGATTTTCACTTTCTTAATCTAGCTGTTCTCGTCATAGTTAGAATCTTGCTTATCTTTTGGGAATAAAATCTATTCTTGTTCAAAGTTTAATTTATTGCCTAAATTAGTTTTTGTACTTGTCTCGTGTGCTGATCAGAGATTTCATGTCGGTCATGTTACCATGTAATGTCTTATTGTCTTCAGCATTCCTTATATATATATATATATATATATATATATATATATATATATATATATATATATATATATATATATATATATATATATATATATATATATATGTGTGTGTGTTGTGTGTGTGTGTGTGTGTGTGTGTGTGTGTATACATTCGTAAACAGGTAGTCATATTTTCTTTCAAACACACATTGTTCAATGAGATTGACCAATGACATCGTTTTCTTTTAAATTCTCTAGTTTTCTATAGTCTCCTGAGATCGATAGGGATGTTATTCAGGATATCATCTAGGTTATGTTTATGTTGAAAAGAGCGTTTCTGTTTCTCCTATTTAGGTAAAAAAGAATAATAAATGAATAAAATATGGCCATGTAATATGGTAGTATCCAAACTAGGTAGCGGTTCGAATCCACTGGTAATAATGCCATTACCAATTATAATCCCCCTGGGTTATAAGTTATTCCCGTGCTAATCTGAACGATATTTGTAGGTTATTATTTGTAATGTACAACATGTATATAATATATATATATATATATATATATATATATATATATATATATATATATATGTATGTGTGTGTGTGTTGAGTCTACTGGTCACTTTTTTACCAGATACATGTGCAACTGTAGTAGCCACGATGCCCTCTTAACTTCTTACAATCTTTGCTATTTTTTTGGATAAGCTTGTCACACTACAAAGCCTGAAGATACAACTTAATGATTTTTTTTTAAAGAAATTTTTATGCCTGGTAATGGGAAATGAACCCAGGTCCCATAATCACAAAGAGGTCACGTCGCCGACCTGACCACGAGAAGATATACTGTCGTTTTCAGATATACTTATTTGGGATGGAATAGACCCATCATCACCATCATGAGACCAGTGGGTAATCATTTGTATTGGTTTTTAGGCTGAAATATACGAATACGTGGAATTTACTGGTCACATTTTTACCAGATACATATGGAACTCTAATACTAACAATGCCCTCTTAACTTCTTAAATTCTTTGCTCTTTTTTGGATACGCTTGTCACTACAAAGCCTGAAGATCCAAGTTCAAAGAAAAATTTTGAAGAAATTGTGATGTCCGGTACAGGGAAACGAACCTGGGTCCCATAATCACAAAGAGGTCACGTTGCCTGACGTTTTCAGATATACTTATTTGAGCTGGAATAGACGCGTCCTCAACATCGTAGCCGAGTTGGCAAAACAAGTTTCTTTGAACTTGGATCTTCAGGTTTTGTAGTGACAAGCGTATCCAAAAAAGAGCAAAGAATTTAAGAAGTTAAGAGGGCATTGTGGCTATTACAGTTGCATATGTATCTGGTATAAAAGTGACCAGTATATTCTAAATATATATTTCAGCCTAAAAAGCATTAAAAATGATTGCCCACTTGGTTACGATATTGCGGATGGGACTATTCCAGCTCAAATAAGTATATCTGAAAACGACAGGTATATGTAAGTATGAGAAGGAGTAGACTTTCATTCTTCTCGTGGTCAGGTCGGCAATGTGACCTCATTGTCATTATGGAGTGGAGTGCCCGGACTTATGGCAGTGCGCTCATACTGGTTTCTTGGGCACATTACTCTGGCACTGTGATGGTTGGTAATTAGCAATAGGAGGGGAAGAGGAGAGGAATTTCTTCCCAAAGGAACTGAGTTACAGATGGTGGGTTTCGTACGTGTTGGCCCACTGGCAGCACTTGGCAATAGTCTTATGAGCATTATCTACCATATGGGAGGCAAGGTCCTCTCCTCTAAGTTAGAGGCCTTGGAGGAGTCAAGCCATCATCGTAAGGTTGGAGTCTTCATAGACACCCACTCCAACTAAGGTTGGCTGGCCTCCTTCAGTAGACCTCTCAATCCCTGCCTCCCTCAGTCCAGGTGATCTCGCAGGCTTTCATAACGACTGCCTGGACTGCGACGATGTCACTTTGGTCAGTCTCCTTGAAGGCCTTGAAGGCTGTGAGATCCTTGACCTCTAGGTGCTGACCCAGAATCAGAGCTACTTGTTCAGGAATGGGTTGGTACGTCCTTAGGACTTGCACAAAATGGTCGAGCCAGCCTTCTGGTTCCTCCTGTTCCTCCTAGTCCCATATCTTTATAAGTTACCCTATGTTGTTGAGCATGGAGGCCAGGGAAGGAGTTGGTGTGGGGAGTACACCATTGCCTAACAGAGTAAGTTGGTGTGCCTTGTTGGTGGCTTCTCTTCTCTCTAGAGCTGCCAGCTCAGCTTCCCTCTCACATCATTCTACTTCTTCTCTTTTCTCTTGGGCAAGCCACTCTGCTTTCCTCTCTGCTTTAGCCTTTGCTACTCTGGCTTGAACCTAGTCCTGTAGAGATTGCCTTCGGTACGCCAAGCTCTGGGTAAGGGCCAGGTAGTACAGGTAATCTTCCCTCTGCTGGGTTCTGGAGTCATGGTAGTGGTGCAGGTGCCTGTAGCACTGAAGTAGCACTCAGGGTGTTGGAAGAAATTATCTTATTCCTTATGTGCAGTTCTGGTATGAGTTCTGTAACTTAGAGTTGTGTTAATGTGCCTAAATGGTCTGTTACGAACTAATGAATCATATTATGTCTGAATAACATGTAAGTTTTCAGGATGACTAAAGTTCCTAATATAGTCCAGCAAGGACGTAGGCTTTCCGTAGAAGTCACACAAGGACTTGGTATGATGATCTGGAAGTCCTGGAATTTTAGGCGTTAAAGCTTTGGAACCACAGGCACAAAAACCGTGGAATTGTAGGCACAAACCCTTAGAATTGAAAGCAAAAACGCCTTGGAATTGCATGCATGAAGCCTTGGAAATTGCAGGCATTATGCCATGGGATTTGCAGGCACAAGGCCTTGGAATTGGAACCACAAAAAAGTGGACCAGATCGTCACGTGATCTTGCAATTTGAACTCATGAAAATGTGCTATTGATCATCTCGAGGACTTTGAACTTAAACTCACGAAAACGTGGAATTAATCGTTGCAAGGATGTAAAATTAATAATAGTCATGAGGACTTGGGATTTTAACTCACTAAAAAGTGGAATTGCTCTTTGCTGGGATGTAAAATTAATAGTAACAAGAACTTGGAATTTGATATGCACAACTCTCAATGCTAACTAACATGAACTAGGGCTTAGACAGTCACTTGCTAGCCTGATAGGTTGTAAGTTGGCGTCATCAAATAGATAATGATACTGGAAAAAGATTTAACTGCTCGGCTTCAAGCACTCAGTAATAGTTAATAAGTATTCTGTTCGCAAAGACCAAGGAAATACTGGTTTACGCGTAATGCACGCTTGCAAGACTCTAGCTACTGTAATATTTCTCCCATGTGGGAAACTGAAACCTAATTTCTTATGGAAAATATAAATGAGAATCTATCCTAAGTGTCCTAATCTGATGCATTGCCATTTAGAGGTATTCGCACTGGCAACTCGAGCCAGCTGTTTCCAGAACAAACCCTGGGCCGTTGTACTTGCACTAAACGTTTACAATGATCAGGCATGGATCTTCCCGACTTTTAATAAATGATTGAATGACTAAATGGTCTACCTGGAATGGTTACACAAACACAAAAGGTGGTATTCTTACACTTGGCTGACTGTTAGAGCATTTATTATTACGTTAAGGAGAGTCGTGATTGCAACTGTTATTCTACCAATGATTGATCAGTATGGCATTTATTATTAAGTTAACTTTTAGGAGCTGGGGTAAAAAATCAACATGCAGCACCCCTGGCCAGGGAAACTTACATCACTGGAAAGAGGAAGGTATGGAAATGCACATGGTGTAAAAAAAATCTAAAACATTTTCCGTACCTTCCATATGAAGTTGATAATGACTGTATACAACCCCTTGCGGGCCTCTTTTACAAGACAATCATAAATTTTACCAAGTTATGCATGTTTTTTTCTAATAAATAGTTTTATCTTATTTTGTAACATTATAATTACAGCTGACAATTTCAAAGCAGATAAGAACTAAACTCAGTAACAAATTCTCAGCATATTTGTTGTAAAATATTTACATAACTTATTAAGATCGAAGATGCAGTAACTTTTTTGGATTATACATGTCTTTCCTAATATTTCTTTGCACTTTTATTCGCATAATTACAATTATAACTAACATACTATCATGAAAGATAAAAACTAAAACCAATAACAATCCCTGGTTGTATCTATGAGCAAATATATAATAACACATCATGTGAGACAGAGGTAGTACATCTTATCTTAAAGTCAAATACACAATTAACTATGCCATGAGGCGTCCACTTTATCTGAACCAATCTAATAGTTGTCATTAGTAAATTTACAGGCTATATATGTAATGGCACCTCTCTCCCGCCTGATTCCCCTAAATCGATGTCGCATAATTTTGGTACTCACCATGAGTAGATCCGTCAACCACCCACAACTCACGTGTATATATCCGTCCATTAATGGTTAAGGGGGTTATGAATGTGACTGTTATTCTATCAGTGCCAACGTGGGCCGAAATGATCCTACTGGATGTAAGCCTTATGAAAGGAAATAATAAGGGGAAATGAAAACCTCCTATTTTCTACCCAGCTTGGTGAGAGAGAGAGAGAGAGAGAGAGAGAGAGAGAGAGAGAGAGAGAGAGAGAGAGAGAGAGAGAGAGAGAGAGAGAGAGAGAGAGATCCAGCAATTGGGATACGAAGCCTGCGCGGTTCCTTGCATATACCTGGCTAAGCTTTGGCTACTTCAGGGTGACTAAATTCCAGAGACAAAACTTGCAAAAGAAATATGGCACTACTTCCTTATAAATAGCCACTTCCTAGCTCACTTAATAAGAAGGCATGTGAGCTATCATGATGTAGCTATCGAAAGCTAAGGTGTTTGGTTAATTACTCTCGTCTCTTATATCTAAATTAGCATGCCGTGGCCTTGTGATCTCTATCTCTAACCCTTATAGCAATCAGAGCTTTGTTGTTTTGTTTTGTTTGTATGGTGTTTTTACTTTGCATGGAACCAGTGGTTATTCAGCAACGGGACCAACGGCTTTACGTAACTTCCGAACCACGTCGAGAATGAACTTCTATCACCAGAAATACACATCTCTCACTCCTCAGTGGAATGGCCGAGAATCGAACCCGCGACCACCGAGGTGAGAAGCAAACACCAAGCCAACCACGCCACTGAGGCGCCAGGGCTTTGTTCACCCTTAACATAAAATACCTAAAATACAGAACAACACTTCACGTCGCTACTAATACGATTGTACCTGAGGAGTACGCAACTGTTGCGGGAATACTTACATTTGACTGCAAATGATCTGAATAAGTACGACCACCACATAAATAAAATGAGGTGATGGCCTGTTTCTGAATAGGTATTGAATATGCAAATTCTAAGGTTAGCTTAGTTGATCATATTCACAAACCTTATTAAAAGAATTAATAACACCCTATGGGTTTAGAAGGGGACATAAGGGCCCAGTAACACAGATGATAATTAGTAATGGATTAGATCTTGAAGTAGATGAATAGGTGACCATTCTGTCGGACATGTGGTATATAGGAGACACAAAGGAGGGCAAGAATCCCGGAGCAATACGAGGCGAGAATCCAGAATCCACAGCCACTCAATTGCAGCATATAACAAAAGCGATTTTTGCTCTGAGCTGCGTTTTCACGTGAATATTGATAGAGGAATGCGTACATAAGGTACAAAAGACTCGATCGCACGAAGAATGATTTACGTTAAAATTACTGAAAGGGGAGCAGTTATCTTACTGACCAATTATGGAGGCAAGCAGTTATGTTACTGATCAATTTCGAATGGAAGAAATTATGTTATTGGTTATTAAGTCGACAGACATTTGTATGTTACTTCACAAATGTTATAATATCTGGCTGATCCAATATCAATGCAGTCATAATGCAGCACAGATAAAACACAATATCACCAGATCACAGTTTAATAGTAACACAATACATGAATGGAAATTAAGTCAAAGGTAGAGATTGAGTGACTGGGGTAACTTGCACTGGCATAATACCTGGTAGGAGGTTGGGTCTGTGTTCCTTAGAACGCCGATGGGGGAGGAAATTTAATTCGCTGGACTTTATATAGGTTAGCAGCAGCCGTCTCAAAAAGGGAGGTCAGTAGCTCAAAGGGAGCGGATGATGTTGCTCGTCTGGATGAGCGAATTGTCTAAGATTGATTCCACGCACTCCTGCCCATTTACTAAGAGAGAGTTCGCCAGAATCCTGCTAGGCAGCGTTACTTGTTCTTCTACACCATTTGCTCGTGCCAGCACATGGTGTGGTATCCAATATGGCGTCCAGGAGATCTCCTGGGCGGGTTCACTTTCTCAATCCCAAGGTAGCCTGCGGCCAAAAGTCACAATCAGTCAAACGGACAAGAGAGGATTAAGAGTTAATCCCTTAATGGAAGCGTACTGTGGATTGGAGGGGTGAGTGCGCCTGTATTTAATTATAATTATGATTAAAATTTAAAATGAATATTATGAATAAATCGGTTATGTCGTAAAACTTCTTACAATATACATATAAATGTCTTTTACTGTAATATAAAAGGATAATATGAAGATAAAAGGCTCATAAAACATTATTTTACGTGGCAACCATTTCGGGAACTTCCTTCTGTGTCCTTATTCACTGGTAAACTAACAAATAACATATTGAGTCAGATTATTAGCAATTGTAGCTTATCATTGTTACTTTAATGGCGATTATCAGGCAAGAACTAGAACTGTTCAATACCGCAGAAGCTTATGTGCAACGAAATATAAATCGGTAGCATTCATATTATTTGAACGGATAATCATTACAATGGATGCTTTAAATATGAATAAATCCAGAAATGCCATTCAGATTTTTTTTAAAGTTCTGCATAAAAATGATTCCACCGAAGTAAAATTTTCTCATTATGAAAACAGTTATTTACAACACGAACATTTAATAAGAACTAGTAAATATGCAGCCTTATAAACGAACAACTATTCAGACAGTTAAAAAGATAATTGATGGCAGACATATTTTTCCCGTATCCTCATTGCAGTATTATTTATGCCAAAAAAATTATTCATTTAAATATGTCGGAATTGCTCTTTTCCATAACCAACTCTAGTTCTCATCTACCTGAACTTTTGGCATTCATTATTCGCCTCCTTTCTATTATTCTTTCCCTAGTTATTAATCATCAACTCTTTTCAATATGCAAGGAGCCTCACCTCTTCTTTTGTATCCAACCCGTCCTTCCTCGATCCTTTCTAATTCCCCTTCCACACATGCATTTGTTCCCACTGACTGCTAACTTCCAGGAAAAATATTCCTGTGAACTGCCGATCAATTATTCCATCCCTTCCTTCCAGGTCCTAAGGATCTTAATCCCTTCTGGGAAAAAGAAAGGTAAATAAGCCTAATGTCGTAGGAAAATAGAGGGCAAATCTCCTTGAAAAGACCTTGTATCGCTTAAGGTGCGTCGTGGTGTTTTAACTAATGATTTCGGAGAACAACGACTGATGGCCTGATGATGACACGGGCTGACGGTTGGATGGGGAGGAATGGTAGTGATGGGACCGTGAAAATAAAAAGGAGACCTAGACGCATTGTAGGAAATTGATAGGTACGAAGGACATCTTATTTTGTGGTCTTACAACAACATCATCTTTCTCACACTCGAATTTTTTCCTCACTCTCTAAGGTGAGAGTGAAACGAGATGTGCTACTGGGCCATTTCATGGTCTTTTAATTGCTTTTGATAAAATTAAATCTGAACTAAGTTTAGGATCTGTGTAGTATAAGTTGTTCCAAAAAA
>NC_087204.1:59859678-59877178 GCF_015104395.2 Macrobrachium nipponense
CAGTTCTCACATTAAGTTTTAAAAATACCTTGTCTCCAACACTGATCTTGGGATCATATGTTTTACTAATACTTTTCTGTACCATCTCTCTGGTTGAGGATTCGAGATTACGGCTGAGACAAGCATGTCTCTCTCTCGCTGTGGATACCAACACCTCTATCGTATCCTCCCCATGATGAGGTATAGTTAGCAAATAAAATGTGCCTCTTGCTGGACAACCAAACAAAGCTTCAAATGGAGACATTTTAATGGAATCACTAACCATAGTGTTAATAACATGTCTAACAACATCAACATATTTGCCCCAATTCTTATCATTACCACCTACAGTTTTCCTGAGAGCCTCGAGCACTTTCCCGTTCGCTCGTTCACACAACCCATTAGCCTCAGGTCTGTATGGAATAATTGTTACTTTCTGTATCACCATGACTTCTGCTAAACATCTAAAGTTTTGTTCACAAATTTTCTACCATTGTCGGTTAATAGAACTTCAAGTGAGCCGTGTCTGCAAATGATACCATTAAAAAATGCTACAGCTACTTCTTCAACCGTTTTATGCTTAAGTGGAAAAATTTCTACTATCCTTGTAAGTTCGTCTATTATCACTAACAAGTACTTGTTCGCATACCTAAACTCACAAAATTTCCCAAGGATATCCATATGTATTCTCTGAAAAGGTCTACTCGGTATAGGATACATTGCACACTGTACAATTTCTCCCAAAATTTTCCACATCTTTCCCCATGTTTTTAGAATGTATTTAGCATGAACCTCATCACACATTTTTTCTATTCCCAAGTGTGGACTACTGAACATGCAATGAACTACATCCAAAACCACTGGAATTAGGACTTTCGGAATTACGATCTGTGTCGTATGTCCTTTACTTTCACTGGTTCTCAGTTTATATTTGATTTTCCTAACCAATAGATTACCTTCTAACTCCAAACCCGAAAAAGGCAACTTATAACGTTTCCTGACTAATTCCCCTCTAAGAAATGCTTTCGCATCTGTTAGAATCTCGTCTTCATCCTGCCTTTCTTCTATGAGGGATATATCGCATTGTATAGCCTTGCTAGTGACTTGCGCGGCTTGAAATCCTTCCGTGTCGTAAAAACTTCTACTAAGAGCATCTACAACTACGTTAAATTTGCCCTCTATATATTTGAGCTTTGCATCAAAATCTCTGATAATTGAAAACCATCGAGCTCTTTTAGGCGACAAATCGGGTTTATTAAAAAGATCTAATAATGGCTTGTGGTCTGTAAGAACTTCTACTTTATTCCCCATCAGTAACATTTTAAAATGAACCAAGCTTGACACTATTGCAAAGGCTTCTTTATCTATGGTAGCCATTGATCTCTCGTTACTGCCCTTTGTCCTGAACTTCCTGCTATAAAAGGCTATGGGATGGAATTTCCCATCAAACTTTTACATAAGGCAAGCACCTATACCTTCTGAGCTGGCATCGGTCACTAATGTAAAGGGTTTGCTAAAATCTGGAAACTTCAAAACAGGGGAATTTATTAGCGCGTCCTTGAGCTTTTGAAAACTCTCCACCTTAGGTTCATTCCATTGAAATTGAACGTCTTCCCGCAATACATCAGTTGGGGAGCTGCTATATTAGAGAAACCTTTCACAAACCTCCTGAAGAAACCAGCGATACCCAGGAATGACTTAATCTCTTTCTTTGATCTTTGAGCTGAAACTGGATTCTCTCTCTCTCTTTCTCTCTCTCTCTCTCTCTCTCTCTCTCTCTCTCTCTCTCTCTCTCTCTCTCTCTGTCACCTGTAGTACCAATCACGCTAGACTTCAGAATAAAACTCCTGAAATTTCCAAATCCAGCTTTTGAAAATATAGCATTTAAAACACTCATTTTATTCTGGTCACGTTAAGCCCATTGTTGCACATTTAAGAGTTGATTCCTTTTCACTTTTCATAGTCCATGCCAGCAAACAAATTTTTCCGCTCTCATACCTTGAGCAGCTAAAAGGTGAAAAAACGTTCCTAAAATTGTTTGCCTCTGTGTCATAACCTCCTGAGGGAGACTTCGCTCAGACGACCACGTGTCCTGCTGATGTGCCGAGATCACACAAAAAATTACACACGACTCTGTAAAGTAGAATAAAAATCTCATACCCTTATGATCAAGTGCCCATCGAGTCGAATTAAAGTAGATTAAAATTTCTTTCCACAAGTTGTCTAGGCAAATCTATGCCTCTTGCATGGTAGATTTAAGAGTTGTACTTGTCACCTTCAGACACATTTAATTATCTGCTTCGAAATAAGCCTATTATACTTGTCACATCGTATGCATTTATCCTTTACTGTGAAAACAAACTTAATCATTTGTACCCAAATCTATTTGTGTTTGCCCAGAAGCTACTGCTTCACATTCACTTAGAGCAAGACAATTTTTTAACCTTCGCATAAGCCTTCAACCGTTTGTGCCAGTGTTATGTGTCTCTCACCAATCTTAACTCCATTAATGATTACGGTAACCGTTTACCTGCACGAGGTCTCTAATAAAATTTAACAAACTCACTCTTTTCGAACAAGCCTACGTTCTCTGTAGCATATCAAACCTATGATCTATGGAACAACCCAAAACTGAGTTTTCTGGGAAAAAAATAAAATCCTACGTTTTTCAAAACAAAAACAAACCCATTTTTTTCAAACAAGCCTATATTCCCCAGAACAACCAATCATTCTTCTTGAATAACCGTACGTTCATCAGAACAAACAAACCTGTTCTTTACAAACAAACTTTAGTTCTTCAGAACAACCCAAACTCATTCTTTTCCGGAACGAATAAAAAACCTATGTTCTTTGGAACAAGCCAAACTCATTCTATCTGAAAGAAACCTACATTCTTATGAAAAAAACCTGAGTTCTCTGGAACAAATCACACCTATGTTCTTTACAGACACCTCGAACCTTGCCCTATAGCCATTTTCACCATGCACAAGGAATACAAAACCATTCTTTTTGAACAAACCTGCATCCTGCAGGACAAACCAAAACCTGTTCTCCTCGAACGAAGCTTAATCTCAAACTCGATCCTCAGGTACAACCCATGCACTTCAGTGTCTAATCATTCTCTCAAACAAACCAGAACCTGTTCCCTAACCACAGACCTTTAAATTCTCCTCACTCAACTCCTTGGAGCAAACCTGCACCAAGAGTGCCACAATCCATATTACAGAACAAACCACAAACTGTTGCACTCACTCCCTCTCCCCACCCACCGGGAACGAGCCCACACTACCTAGTGCCACCTAACAAAAGGGGCAGTCCCTTTTACAAGTGGCACCTCCAACTGGCCTACTTCATTGCATAGTCACTCCTGCTAAGCCAGAGTGCCATTTCACTTACGCACCATCTCTGGTGTGTTCAAGAAATACTTGACTTTTGGAGGAATAATTTCACCACCTACGCACCTGCAACATGGATGCTGTCCTTGAGGAAATCAAAACCTTCACTAGGGTGGGTAAAATACTGCAACTGAAGGGCCCAGACCTGACAACATGGGCCAATGAACAAAGAGCAGAAATGGAGGAGAAAGGAAGACAGAAGGCAAAAGAAAGACAGAAGAATGAAAAAGAAAGACAGGGGAAGGAGAAAGAAAGACTGGAGAAGGAGTAAGAGAGGAAAGGGAGAAGGAAAGACAGGAGGAGTTACAGAGCGCCCATAAGCTCGCCATCGCCCAGCAGAGGGCCATGAACCCCACTCCAACTCCTCCCTATTCCACTTTCAACAACATCAGCTCTCTAAACCAAAAATGGGCACATTCTGAGCCTGAGACCCAACTTACAAGCCCACTCCCACAGAAGTTTCCTTGAACCTGGAAAAGCATCTGGATGGAAAGGGCACAGTAGCCATCCACTTCCTTACCCCAGATACAAGGAGAGCTGAAAGGCCATCACTAAGGCTTAAGTGATCACCTCTGAACACTGGAGACAATGTTGGCGAGACCAGCCTAAGGAAGCAGGTCAAACCTGTACTGCATGGGCATACTCTAATAACAGAGCCCTCGTGCAGTGACTGGAGTCCCGAAATGCCACCACCATCAAAGACTAAATCAAGTGTTTCTAGATTAAGGACTTCCTATCTACACACCATTGCTCTCACCACCTACCTTTGCAAAAAAGCCCCTAAGATGTTTGCCAAGTGCTGTTGCTTGATGGACAACTGGGACACATAGCATCCCTACTCTGGTTTATTGGGACGTAAGATTTGGCCCCTTTCTCATATTTTGGGATCCCCCAGCCTCCTTCAAAAAAGCCTATGTGTGACCATTGCAAAAGGCCAGGGCACCTCACTGAACCTGCCTGAAGACTGGAAATTTGCAAGGATTGCAGCCAGAAGGATCACATGTCCACCAATTACAGGCACTGTTCCAAAAACATTGCACCAAAAGCTGTCCACACTGCTGTTTGTTCCTGACAGCCTGCCAAGTGGGTAGATCTCGACATTGTGAGAATAGTGCCCCTTGACAGTTCCACCCACAATCTGATGGGTTAGCGGCGATGTCAAGGACCTCTCTGCTGTTCATCTGCAAGTCCCCTCTTTGAAATTGTTAAGTCCCTTGTGACTGGGTGTCCTCTCCTCTTTGGCCAAGATATTGTCCCGTGGAGGGACACCTTAATTCCTCTGTGATGCATGACAACAGCAGCCCCAGACGAACCTGTGGAGAAGACACTGGCCCTAGAAGGCGATCTGCTACCTGCCGGTCTTACCCTGGCAGAAGTGCCATGGTTGCAAGGCTAGCTTGGCACTCCCCACGACAACTCTGGTTCTGATCCTGCAGCCACCTTCCTCATGATGGGGACGAATGCCTCTTGTCCTAACTTAAACTGGGAGCAGCCTGAGGGCTGCCACAACTGGAGAAGGACTGAAGGACCTTGTGAAGGAGAACTTCCTCCTGGAGGACGAGGTACTCTACCAGGTAACCCAGGGGCAAACTAAGCCTACTTGAGTTATGCATCAACTAGTAGTGGTACCTCCATTTTACAAGAGGACATCCTACAATTGGCCCATGATGGTATTGACGGGCACTTCAGTGTTATCCAGACTACCTGAATCATTGAAAGAAAATTTGAGTGGCCCAGTCTGCAGCTTTGTGCCGAATGTGACAGATAACTGGAAATCCAAAGGAGGGTTTCCCCAAAGTTCCCATCAAGAACATTCCCTCAGTCAGTGTCCCTTATTACTGACAGATTCTGAACTATTCCCATCAGTAGTGAGAGCTCCAAGAAAAATAGTCAAGGCACTCATAAAATATTTCATTTCCCTGCAATGATTCAAAGTGATCAAGGGGGACATTTTAAGTCAAAAGAGTTCCGTGACAACATGGCCAGCATTGGTATCATGCACATCCATTCTACCCATTATCACCCAGAAAGCAAAGGAATAGTGGAATGGTTCCATCAGACCCTTGGCTCCACTCTGTCCAGCTCGAACACAAAGAGCAACCTGGGAGAAAAACCTCTCCTATGCCCTTTTCATATTTCGCCAAGTTTCCTTGGAGACCCTAGGGTATAGTCCCTTCAAGCTCCTATACACCTTCTTTACTCAGGGCCCCCTTGACATCCTGTACGAGACTTGGGCCAAACCTGCAAGGGCAGACTGGAGTTAGGACCTACCTTACATTCAACGAAATCTTCTGGGTGTGTGGGTGGTCACTTAAGTAATAGAGACTACAACCCAAGAGCAAGTCAAGCTCATGCTTGATAAAGCTGCCCATACTGATCCTTCAACATTGGGTACTAGGTCCTAGTCCTCCTAACCAGAGCCACTTACCCCATTGAGACCCAATTCTCAGGACCTCACAAAATACTCGGAAAGCAAGGGGCCCTAAATTACCTTGTACACTACTGGCAGAAGAGGGCTAAATGGCTCCATGTAAAGGTATTAAAACCTTATCTGACATGAGAAGAAAAGGAGGCTGAGGATGTTCCTCCAGCCCCAGGGGCACTCCTAGGCACCATAACTATGATGCAGCCACCTCAACAAATTCAGAACTTTTACTCTGCCTTGAAGCTAATACTCCATGGCTTGAGGATTACCAGGAACATGATATATGCCAACTGCTCAGCTCACACCTGCAAGTAACCTTGGAGTACCGATGTCCTGGAGCATACAATACACCTGCAGGAAGGTTTCACTCTGATCATCCTGAATCCTGTCAGCTGTAGCCTTAATTTCTGAAAACAAACGTGTTAACGGTTGCGACATATTATGTTCCAGCTTCCCTGCCTCTAGTGTCCCCATATGCATTTTAACACTATCCTGAGAGCATTCCAATTCCATTCTGATAGATGCAAGATCCTCAAATTCCGTGCACATTAAAATCTTATCGTCATCGAATCAGACCTCATGATCCTCATCAATTACGAAGAAACTTTGCCTAATGCACTCAGCTGCCACGAAGTCAAAGAGTATAATGAAACTCTGCATCCGCAAACATTGGAAAGTGAGAGAGAGGGAGAGAGAAAGAAATAACTACTTATCTCAAATGGAACAAATGAGAAAAGGAAAAAATAATAAATGTCCCCCCCCCCCAACAGAAAAAACAACAACAAAACAAACCTCCACCAATCATTAAGTTGATCTTTTGATATTATATATATGCATTAATCTTGTCACCTCCTATATATTCATTCAGAACAACAAACCTATTTCCCCTTTTCTTTTCTACAACTCAAAACAGCCTTTCAAACTTGGGACCCAACTTGTAAATTAATTCATTCCTGATATTAATCTTTGAAAATACATTATCCCTAGCAACAAATCTTGCCTTGTTGCACCTTGCACTGGGTAACCAAATAATGCCTCCACAGGTGACATACCAATGGTGCCACTAACCACTGTATTTATGTTATGCCTAACCACATTTATGTATCTATCCTAATTCTTATCATTGCACCCATTAGAACCAAGAGCCTCAAGCATTTTCCTATCGGCTCAATCATACAACCCATTAGCTTCTGGACTATACAGAAGAATATTTACTTTCTGTATCCTCATAACTTCCACAAGACACTCATGTTCTATTCACAAAATCTCTCCAAATATCTGTTGTAAAAACTTCAGGAACACTTGGAACCCCATATCTACATATCTACCCATTGACAAAGGTAACTGTAACCTCTTCTGGAGTCTTAATCCTTAACGGAAAAAATTGTCATGAACCTTGTTAATTTGTCAATGACCACCAACAAATGCTCATATTCATACTCAACTCACAAAATTTGTTAACATATCCATATGCACCCTCTGAAAAGCCCTACGATGGATAGGAAAAGACCTGTTTACACGATGTAACACTCACTGGCTTATACGAATTATACACAGAAAACCCCTTCATAAAATTCTCCACTGAGGAAAACTTGTTTTTCCAAAAGAATTATCACATACTTCTGATACATCTCAATCCCCAAATTTGTACTACCAGATTTAAAATGTATCATCTCCAAAACCACTGCAATTAATTCTTTTGGCACCATGATCTATGTTTTATTCCCCTTGTCCTCACGACTCCTGAACTTATATTTCATTTTCCTCAACAACAAATTACCTTCTAATTCCATAACTGCATAGAGCAACTTATAACCTTTTCTCATAATTCACCTCTCAGAACGCCTTCACACCTGCTAAAAGCGCCTCAAAATTTCGAATTGTCAAAAACCACCTAGCCCTCTTAGGAAAATGTTCTGGCTTATTAAAAAGATCCAATAATGGTTTAATGACCCATAAGGACTACCACTTTATTCCCCATTAACAATATTTTAAAATGAATCTAACTAGATACCACAGCGAATGCCATTTTGTCCACTGTTGCCATTAACCTTCAAACTTCTGCATTAAGCAAGCACCTACCCTTCTTGAATGGCATTCATCATAAATATGAATGGTAAAGAAAAATTAGTAAATTTGAGGACTCATCAAAGCCTCTTTGACTTTCTGAAGGGCTGCCTGCTGAGCCTCAGCCCTTTGAAAACTGTAGATCATCCCTTACTGCATCTGTCAAAGGTGCTGACAATGTAGAATATCCTGTCACAAACCTACAGAAAAACCCTGCCATTCACATGAACAAATGAGCGATTTTCTTAGTTCTAGGTGTAGGAAAATCCAAACTAACTTTGACTGTCATCACTCGAACCCCTTTTGTCGAAATGACATGTCCTAGATATACATTATTCTTTTTCAAGAAGTCACACTTGCCTAGTTTAAGTTTCAGACCTGCCATTCGAAGCTTTCTAAGAATTTCCTTAAGCACTTCTAATTGTTTCTCTATAGAATCTTTAGCAATCAATATGTCATCCTTATAAACAAATATTTTTCACCAACATCTGGTGTAAGACTGTATTCACTAGTCCTGCAAATGTCATAGGACCAGCTGACAAACCAAAAGGCATCTGTATAAATTCATAATGTCCCTTTGGAATTGAAATGGCTGTGCTGTGAATTTCCTATTCGCCTCAGAAAGTGGCACTTGCAAAAAAACGTTGCATGATATCAGTTGATGAATATGGATTCCTACCTCCAGTCTCCACAAATAAATCTGCCAAACACACCATAGGATACACATACATGGATTTGACCATCCTTCCCAGGTACCGCCTATGACAAAACCTCCTGCTCAGCATGTTCTCTAACCTTTAAAGGTATCCTATTATACGGGAAAAAAATTGTCTTTATCCCGCCCTCTAAATGCACTTTGTGTTCTAACACATTAGTTAACACCAATTTATCCCCGTTCAGAGCAATAACATCTGAGTACTGAGCTAAAACCTCAGCTAACCCCTTTACATATTCTTTATAGTCTGCCTCTCCCAAATGATTCCTAAATATCTCCCTTCTAGCCCCCATTTCAACCTTCGAAAACCTATTCTGCTCCCCTATTAATGACAGTTTACTCACTCCATTTCTCTAAATCCACAATGCATATGTTCCTTTCGTGTCTCCTAACTGAATCATTGCAGTTTAATCATTCCACCCAGGTAACATCTTTATTTAATATTTTATTTATTGAAACTGTACTCACCAGCCCTTTAAATATCTCACTACCTTCCACCACACACATCTGTTTATCGACTTTGATATTTCTCACCCTAACTTTCACCCAAACAACCATACCTGGTTCTAAAATTATATCCTCCATTAAAACACCTTTATATAACCTCTTCCCCTTACCATTAGGCTTACTATCTCCCTGCGATTGATTATCTCCCAGAATTTCCTCCTTATTCGCACTTATTTCCACATTATATCCCATGACAGATATATTCTCCTCCATTTCCTTAACACCCACTTATGGGATAAACCAGTTGTCATACTGCCTTCACCAAGATATGTAGAAACACTATTCCTTCTACATACAGGATGTCTCAGTAAAATTCTGTTTCACAAGACCACTCCCCTCAACACCAAAACTGGTCCCTTTATCAAATAGTTCTGCACCAAACAACAGATGTTCGCCATCTCCACAACATCTAGTTTATGAGCCTGGACATCACACTTTCTCCTCCGAATGTTCTATTTGGTAGTGATAAAAATCGTAGTCTACTAAATTGACTATATCCACCAAAAGCCATATATGACATGAACTCCTATCCTTTCCGTGCCTTCCAAAAATTCTCTGTATTTTGAGAAGTCTTTGGTTATCGACACCCACACCCCTTAGTATCTTTATTATAGCTACTCCCAACATTCTGACTCCCCGGTCTATCATTACTTCTTCTGAGTAATGGACAGAACTTCTAATTGTGTGTAGAATTCTTACACAGACCACAATATTTAAGGAAACAATGCTTCTTTGCACGCTCCCGCATTTTGCAATTGAAGCAACAAAACTGTGGTGTTTGATCCGGAGATTTTCTATCACTCTACCTTAGCACAGAAACCTAAGGAAGCAAAACCTGAATATCCCTGTGGATAATTCCGCTGACCACCGATAGAGGTTTTCGGGCGCCCATTGAAAACTGTGCTATCTACTTATGGGCATTTCGACATGTGCTTCTTGACTTGGGCATAAATAAAAGATTCTTTCTACGAAGGCTCCACTGGACCATCAAAACTGCTCACAATCACATCCGGGACTTTATTCAAAACCTGGGATAACTATGGCAATTTCTGATCAATTTTCTAACGATATAAAATCGCCACGAACCTCTTAAGTTCTCTATCAAGTCCAATGCTGCATCAAATAATTGCGACCTAAAATCTATCATCGACCTCTGTCGTTTGCTAATCTTATAAAAGCCAATAAATACCCCATGAATTCAATAGAAATGCCAACCAGTTTTCTTAAAACCCCAGTTACCAAGCCTGCAAAGGGTTGTATCAAAGGTGCAAAAGTCGGGACTTCGTGGGTCATGACGTAGTTCATGGATTCGCGCATGTCATTTTTACGATTTCTTCGTTCTTAAATATACCTAAACTGAAACTACCATTGAACTCTGATAAAGATTTGAATCTGCCCCGTCTTAAAGGCTTAGCCTTATTAACGTCTTGCACAATCTCCTTCATTATCCAATAAACCCAGCCTGATCTATAATGCATATACAATCAAATCCTCGCACAATACCCATTAAAGAAATCAACAAACTAACAAAACACTATTCTCCCGTTTCATAACCACCCATTAACTCTACGGGAGCAAATTTGTGAATGTGATACTGCGCGGTTTTTAAAAGTTCCCAATGAAATTCCATAAGTGCGCTACTTTCATGTTTGATATATGAAATAAATCAAAACGTTTTCCGCACTTGAACAAACAATTGATATGAATAAGATGATAGTCATTTTGACCATAGCGAATTCTTAGATTAGAAATCGTCTCATTTCGTATGGCTCGACATTACCGGCCGTAACATTTTTTCAAACGTTTGAAATTAGAAATGCATTCTGACGAGAAAAAATATTTTTCTTTGTAGATGAATAAATTGTATGCACAGTGTGTATATGTATCCGATTAGTAGGTTATTTATTATATGTCTGGTGGAATTCAGAAGAAGGTTGCATATGAAACTAAAACTTTAGTCCCTTTCAGCATATGTGCAAAATCGTGCATTTCCAGAGTTTCTTATGTAACCTTCTTCTGAATTTCACCAGATATACCTATTATACATAGCCTACTAATCGAGTACAATATACATTGGTATAGACCACTGCGTATACAATTTATTCATCTACGAAGAAAAAGGTTGTTTTCTATGATTTTGAAAAAAAAAAAAAAAAAAAAAATTACGGCCGGGTCAGGTCGGACCATAGAAAATGAGACAATTTCTAATCTAAGAATTCGCTATGGTCAAAACGACTATCATCTTATTCATATCCATATTCGTATCCAAGTGCGGAAAACCTTATGATTTATCTCATATATCAAACGTGACAGTAGCGCACTTATGGTACTTCAATGGGAACATTTTAAAAAACGAGTATTTTCACCTTCACAAATTGAGTAAAATATACATAATTATACGACATTATTCAGACAATTTATAGATACAATTTTATATATTAATAATGGTGCAGCCAGAAAATGCCAGTTAAAAAAGTTGAAAGACAAAATTCGGAAAAAATGCATTTTCAGGATTTTAAGATCAACCTTTGTCGAATCATAGCTATGTGTTATACTAATACCACAAAGTTTACATCATTTGATATCATTAGAGAGGTAATTAATCTACTACAATTTCGTATATGATAATGTTTTTAAATGCATTCTTTAGGAATATAACGCGAAAATGTAAAAAAAAAAAAAAAAAATAAAAACATGTTGACAATCAGCAGAGGGATATTAAATCATTAATGAATTGAATTAATATTTTTACCAGCATATACTGAATCTTCTAAATGCAAATGTATAATTTATGCCTGAGCGGCTAAAGTATTTAAGTATATATGGATATACTATATATATATATATATATATATATTAATATATATATATATATATATATATATATATATATAATTTATATTTATATATATATATATATATATTTATATATATATATATATATATATATATATATATATATATATATATATATATATGTATGTATATATATTTATATATATATATATATATATATATATATATATATATATATATATAGATATATATATATATATAGTATATATATATATATATATGTATATATTTATAAAGACTAACTATTTCAAATGATAATATATATATATATATATATTATATATTATATATATATATATATATATATATATAGTATATATATATATATATATATATATATATATATATAATATATATATATAAAGACTACTAACATAACATAGGACTTTAATAATCAAAAGTCAAAGTCATCAAGTTCATCTGCGTCTGAACTACATGAATCAGAATCTGTTAATGTTTCTGTGCCCATGTCCATGGCAAGTGAATCTCTAAGAAGATGTAGTCTTTATTGAAGAGCTGACTTGCTGATACAGAGAGGTAGGCATTTTCCAGCATTTAAGATCAGGCCATGATCTAATAATGGGCAACAGTCAAGTAATGGTTGATAAAAGTTCTTCAGAACAAACACCTGATAGTTTGCTCGAGTAATCTTAAGTTGGAGTGAGTCTTACGTTTTATCATTTTCCAAATTGAAGCACGAGCTTCTCCTAGAGTTTTGCTGACTTTGTCATTATACACAAATTGAATGATGAACTCTGTCATGCTGCTTAGAGTGTTCTGTGAGACTGGAAAGCTTGACCAAAGTGTTTGTGGAAAGTGTCTAGCTTGTCTTGATTTCACTATGTTGTCCATGACCAAAAAATGTTGCAGCTGCCTCTGATCCTGTGAAGATGTGCAAAGCAATAATGATAGGAACAATATCCTCTAGGACAAATTTGGGAGCTGCAGTCATATGTTGCTTGTTGCCTTTTTATGACAAGAGTACTATCAACATGGTGTGAAACATAGGCAGACAACACTAAAAACAATGTCTGTGTCCTCAGCATCTATTATTACTGAAGCTGTTGAACCTTCTGGTCTCAATTTAGAATAAAGGTAAAAGATAATGATGTCAGCTTCTGTACGAAGACATTCAAGGACTGGAATTCTAACGTCATCAGTATCAGCACTTAAGTTCCAACATTTGTTTTGTAAGGAATATAAGAAGAGCACATTTGGTTTCTGCTGACCATGCCGTCGAAATTCTTTCATCAAGAACTGTTGAAGCCAGATCTTGTTTTGAGGATTTTGAAAGAGACGGTTGAATTCTTGAGGTGAAGGCAATTTAATGTCCCTCTTCATGCAGACATTGCAAACCATTCCAGTGCCTCCCCGTCTGTCATACTCACAGTCTTTTATGTTCACAGGGAGATCATATGGGTCATTGACAACGAATACGTGAGGGCGACAGAGATTTGTACATGAGGGGCGGCATTAACTTATACATCTCGTGGTAGCTGTGTGGGTAGAGCGCTTCACTGTACGTCCTGATTTCTTAGTTCATAGGTTCGCGCCCGTGAGCCGACGAAATTATTATAAAAAAAAAATTGCCCTTCGGTTCACATATATGAAAATATAATAATTCAGAGGCAGAGTGAATTAGGTATTAAAGGCAATTTGTAGCTTTATGCGTATGTTCGAATCACGGTGATGTAATAAGACTCATAAATTGGCTATGTACGACAAAAGCACTACACAGTCATCAAGGTCGACTCCAAAACAACGAATACGTGAGGGCGACAGAGATTTGTACATGAGAGGCTGCATTAACTTATACCTCTCGTGATAGCTGTGTGGGTAGAGTGCTTCAATGTACGTCCTCATTTCTTAGTTCATCAATTAGAAAATTCCCCTTTGGTTAACATATATAAAAATATATTAATTTGAAATTGTATTTCAAAATGCAGTATTAACCACCAAAGTCGAACGGGTTTAAACACTCAGACTTTATTAAGCACTTCTCTCCACAATATTCATAAAGAGGAAGATCAGTTAGCCAGGATTAAGGTGGTCAAGCAATCAATTAAAACTACATAATTAAGAGGCGTATAAAAATGTATAATTTCTGACGCTTCTTATCGTCCATCTTTTATTTTTATTATTTTTTCTTTTACTTTGAATATTCAGTTTCTTATTACTCAATTTCCTACACGATTTTGAACTGCCTATTCAAGTAAAATTTCTCACTTCTATACCAGTCATTGGATACTGATCATTCCTGTATGCTAAAAGATTCCTGGAATCTTTATTTTACAAAATTTATTCGAAATAGAAGATTCCTTTCCCTGAACAGTGGTATTTATGATTCAAACCTTCGCCTGACGATAACCTCTTCTTTAAATGAACTCAAAAAGAAACTTCAGTTTCTTGAACATTCATGACAGTACAGTATCTGCACCATCCTGTTACGTTTTCATTTATGAACTTGGGCCACGTATATCATTTTTGTAGTTTCTACTTTATCTCAGACGCCACATTTCGTTCCCTAACGTATGAAGATATAAAACAACGTTCTTAAACCATGGTGTGTGCAACAGCTTCTGTATCATACCTTTGCACTATCTCGGGAAAGAGCTTTGTAGTCTGAAGTCCAATATTTGTCATTGTGTGTATGCATTCTGTCGAATTGCTTTTCCCTTTTTTGTTGTTATTATTTACTTTTGCGAAATTCATTATACTCACTGGAAGCTTGCTAGAGAAGTTCACCTCATTTTGGGGTGTCTTGTAGGAATGACTGCTCACAGCGATAATAATAATGATAATGCCTACGTTATGTTAGGATATTGCGTCATCGCTGTGCCCAGTATCTGTACTGTAAATCTGTGGAACTAGCTTATCAGTTGAAAAGATGAATGATACTGTTCAAAAATAGCAACCATGGACCACTGGTTTGTAACTTCTTGAATTGCTGATTTTGTTAGGAACAATATATTTGCTTGGCCATTGCCTGTATTTGTTTATTTCTTTATTTCTTCTCACCATATTCCCCTTTTCCTTCATGAGTACTGCATTATTTGTGTGATTTGATGAATAACAATATTGCTCGGAATGCTACTTTTAACCCCGTAAAAAACAAATCTGATCCACTAACTAATAGCATGTGAGGTTACCAACTTGACTTTGAAGTTAGAGTTGCCATGTTTCATTAACTTTTTTTCACTAAACGTTTCTGTGGGCAAAGTATTTTCTTTTTCACCAGGCTCACCTACACCCAAATATTTAATAAAAGATCTTAACAATAGAATTGCTAACGCAGGCTATCGAAACCTTTGGTTCTGGTCTAAAATTCTTTGTTTCCTTATGTAATATCTAAATGCCATGTTAAACGATAGAGAAAACCGAACATAGAGTCAGCAATTAATCAGTAGATTCGGAATCGTTGAAGCGCGTTTTAATTGTAAGTAAAGGGACAGCCTCAACTAGATAGTAGACGTGTTCTTTACCTTATTAGTATCATTGAACATAGCTCGATTAGCCAGAATTTCTACTGACAGGAATACTTCTTTACCGGACCTAATCGCGTTTTTATCTAAGTGTTGACTCTTTAACCGATTTGTTTTTACAAGGATTATGAAAGTCAGTAATCCTTTGAAACTTATTTTGCTATATAGGATTTTTTTAAATTAAACATTTCAACGTGTGAACTTTCGCAAAAAGATGATACAAAATATCATTCGAAGCATATCTTTTGAAAATATACTACTTGTTTTCAGATTCTTACATAATAAGTCTTTAGGAAAGGATAATAGTCATGGTTACACAGAAATACGTGCTCGAAATTTTCACTTTAAGATCATGAATTACAATATCCCGCAAATTCTATCCATTCACAATGAAATATTTTAAAAGATCATAGCTGCCAAAAAGACCTTATCCTATTTAGGATTTCCTCAAAATTTTCTAAATCTAATTGCTTTTCACAGTTATTAACCTTCTAGACATAAAATAAAGTCTATTCATTGCTTCTATTATTTTTTGTGTTTATTTGTTTGTTTATTTATTTATTTATTAATTATTATTTTTTTTTTTGCCAAATTCACCTTTATAAAACAAAGTATTACTATTTCCATTGAGTCAGTAATCTACAAATAGCGTACATTTCTCTACGAGAAATAAGTATTTGAAAACCTCTTTAATTTGCATTTTTAAGGACATGGATACTTACACAACTCGAATTTCGAAAAATCGAAATGCAAATGTTTATGAAAACTGCATCTGTAGAATTGGCTCCTGAAGGAAAAAATGTGAAATAGAACCAGAAAGGGGAGTTATCAGTAAGTCATGACATTTTTATGTATAATGCTGAAAAAAAAATTGCTATGCATTTGTGGAATTGCCTACAGAAATCATGATAGAGCGTTTCTTCTCCTTATGGTCCCGAAAATGACAAAACATCGCAAATTTAGGACGTGGAGGAATAAAAATATTTACTAAAGTTTCATTGCTAGTTCCAGCTGTATGACAAGTGCCATATATAGAACATAGATTCGAAGGTCCTTGAAAGGTGTAAACGTCGTTTTCTTGTTACTATAAATTGAGAGGGAAAATGAGAGACAAAGAAAGGAACGAGAAACAGAAATGTACCTAAGGAAGAGTTGGAAAGGGCAGGACAAATTTTGGAGAGAGAGAGCGAGAGAGAGAGAGGAGAGAGAGAGAGAGAGAGAGAGAGAGAGAGAGAGAGAGAGAGAGATTAGTTAGTCTAGATGTCCTTGAGAGAGAGAGAGAGAGAGAGAGAGAGAGAGAGAGAGAGAGAGAGGTGTCTTGTAGATGATGAGGTTTGATGTTCCGCCTATCAAGGTAATGAAAGTGATGACAGCAGGGTGAGTGGAAACCTTCCTTTGACAAATCGTGCTGCTGTTCTCTCTCTCCCTCTCTCCGTCTTACAAACTCTCGCACCTTTAACGTGATATTACACGCCACCCGCGTTTAATTATGACCTTCCACCCTTCCCTCCCCCGACATCTTCCTTCAGTAAAGGTCTGACGACAGGAGTGCGTGATGTCGTCGATATATAGGAAATTACTGGGTGATATTGTCAGGTTGTTTCACTGCCGAGGGCTCAGGCCACATTCAAGGAGGGCACACATACGCATTCCAGGTAAAAGGAAATTGCCAGTGATGATGTCTCTCTGCAAAATACAAATTGCAGTAAATACTGCTTCGATGGTAACTGCAGTACTCACAGGCCGACTGTAAAGTTTCAACAAGAAAAGCGCCGAGTCATCATTCCAAATTCTCCTCTCTTCATTACGTATATATTTTTCATGCCATCTGGTGATGCCAAAATCTGTCAGTCTTCCGGTATTTTGCGATGTTTTTTTTTTCTCTGATGAGGGCGTTCCCCATATGCGCTACTCTACTAATAAGGAATACATATATGGAAATATATTAATTCCGGTGTAGAGCGAATTAGATATTAACGGACATTTGTAGCTTAATAGGTAATGGAGACCGGGGCTAGTTGGCTACAGGGCTAAGTTGGCACACTCAAAATTACTTTAAAGTTTACCAATAGAT
>NC_087204.1:59879678-59884743 GCF_015104395.2 Macrobrachium nipponense
ACACCTGGCTTCCGCCGGGCCGAGGTAATAAAAGCAAACTGCAATGGAAGATACCGACTTTTGATGATCGCTGGCCATCACTTATCTCTCTTGGCAGCCTCCTTTCCCGACGACACATGTTATTTTACTTTTATTTGGGTGCCCTCCATCGCTGACATTGAAGAAGGACGATTCCAGTTATGAGGTAATGTGTGAAGTAAGGGTGCAAGGCAGTCAATCAATTCTATTTCTTCTATTGAGATTTCCATTTCATTGCTAGAGGCTACTTATGGTCCTTGGTTCCCCCAATAGTGCTCTGTGAATAATTAGATTTCCCTATTGAGAATGTTATTGATATTGTTACTAGGCTGCAACATAACCTTTTATGTAAACCCATTATTCTACACGTGTGATTTCTCAGTAATGTAAGCCAAGCAGAAGGGATTTTGTTTAGTCTTTTGTCCAAGCAAGCCCCGACCACATGCTTGTACCTAGTGTATTTATGTCACATTGCAAATTTACTTGCAGATGATCTATCACATGCCTTGTTGTGGGTAGTGGACTCTTGTGATGTGTGTCTCAGGGTTTCATCAAACCTCTGCTGTTCTTATTCGTCATTAGAACCCAACATTTCCAGTCTTCTGAGTTCTACAGTAGAGAGTATAGACTCACTGCATTCATCTTACTCACGAACCTGAGTGTTCCCCCGTATGAGGGTAGTACTCTCAGTGCACCTCATTCAGTGCAATTTAAGGTTCTTTGCAGCATGCTTTCGGCCCCTAGCTGCAACTATTTTCATTCTGTTTGCTGTACCTCCTTTCATATTCCTTTTCTTCCATCTTACTCTCCATCCTCTCCTAACAAGTGTTTCATTGTGCAACCGCGAAGTTTTCCTCCTGTGACACCTTTCAAACCTTATACTGTCAATTTCCATTTGACCTCAGAATGTCCTTAATTGCCCAGTGCTTGACATAATGCCTAAAATCTATATAAATCAATTCAAATCAAATCAAATCAATCCGAGTGTTCTTTAACACCAGTCAGGTGTAATCCAGAGTAACTCTAGTAGAGTAGTAAAATATATGTAATTAAGGTAAACTTCTGAGCTTACCTAAATTCCTTCATTCTGAAGTCGATCCTAATCCGTTATTTTTTTCATATACGATATGATTCTTACAGATAATTTAGCCTTTAAATAATCGCATCTCAGATACGTTGTAATTGCAGAGGAACGACAAACGTAATAATAATAATAATAATAATAATAATAATAATAATAATAATAATATAATAATAATAATAATAATAATAATAATAATAATAATAATAATAATAATAATAATATATACATACATACATGCATATATATATATATATATAATATATATATATATATAATGATAATATATATATATATATATATATATATATATATATATATTTATATATATATGTATATATATATATAGTATATATAGATAGTAGGTTTTAGTCTTCCTTTTTCACGAACATAGATATATGAGGTTGCAGTCCACAGGGGAAAAGAAAAGGTGAAATTCCTTTTAGCTCAACAGTTTCGGCCCCCAATGGCCCTTATCGAGAGCTGTTTATTAACTAGCGTACAAAGTTTACAGTACATTCAAAGTAAAATATAAGAAACAGAAAAATAAAAATAAGCAGTTAGATAAACATGGGTCATTGAAATAGAGGAAAGTCAGTTACTGTAACAACCTATTTAAAATGATTTATAACCAGTTCGAAGGTTTCAAAACAAAAATATCTGTTAAAACAATTCATCTAACAATTAAAATATGATCTTAGCGAAAGGACAACATTGCTTAGTTTATATAAATTGAAACAATCCTCTTTTTTAAATGATTTATAACCATTCAATGGTTTCACAACATAGAACAACGTTCCAAACACGTTTACAGTGAAAAGAAGTCTTTGTTTATTTGTACTGTCCTTTAACTACATGTAAGAGAAACGGATCTATTTTAAATACCCCTGAATGATTATTAAAATTGCTGCAATCACTTTCAAGTAGAGATCTCTCAACATAATTATTCCGTTTCAGCAGTACTCGGGAACAATTCCACAAAATGGCGTCATTACAAGATTGATTATGGACATTAATGGAATTGCTACTATCATTTCTCCAGATACTATATTTGTGCTGACTTTTTCGCACCTCAAGTTCCTTACTCGACTGTCCAATATAGTACTTCTTACATGAACATGGATCTGATAAATAATACCTTCATTATATATAGGACTATTTCTTATAAGATTGTTGCCTATTGTATTGGGGAAAGAAAATACTAATCCCAAACCCAGCACTTTCAAAGAATGTACAATGTACTACATATATTATATTATATAATAATATATTATTAATATAATATATATATATAATATAATATATAATAATATTAGATAGATAGATAGAATAGATATATGTGTGTGTGTGTGTGTGTGTGTGTGTGAGTGTGTGTGTATATATATATATATATATATATATATATATATATATATATATATATATATTATATATATATATATATACACACACACTCACACACACACACACACACACACACACACACATATATATATATATATATATATATATATATATATGTACAATTCATGTACATATATATAGCTCTATAAGTAAACAATTACCAGTATAGCTCTATAAGTAAACAATTCCTCGGAAAACATATTCGTGTGTAATATCACAAAGCAAGGAGCGAAGGTTAGGAATTATCATAATCTTTGTGAATTAGAAAGTCCTATATTTTTATTTATCGCTTAGATTGATGGATGATGAGTTTGAAGTCATTGATTACATGCATGGACTAAAGTTTTTTGTTTTTATTTCTATTTTAGACGTGCATTATGAATAATACAAGGAACTAAAGTTCCTGTAATGTATCTTGTATTTGTGTTTTAAAAATCACCGTAGCTGAGCCAAAGTATTGCTGAAGTGAAATGTTGCTAGGTTATTGTTTTGTTTATGTCATTACAGTTTCATTCTCCTTCCATTCTTTCCAGAAACTTAAATGCCGTTAATTCAGCCTCTCAACTGAAAACTGGAATAAATTTGACTTCAGTTTTTGTTCACGTTTAAGATGTACTGAGGGCAATTTAAAAAATTAATTGATTTTAGCCTCTGAGGTTAAATGTTGAATTGCTATGTGTAACATTTCCTTTCACTATAGTGTTATTAATTTGGTCATTGTTTGTCTTTGATTTTTTATTGCTTTCTATTTTATGTGTTTATCTGCTAAATATACGTTTCTTTTTATTTCTTCTTTGCTATTTTGTGATTTAATTATTTATTAGTCTAAATATTTTTGTCTAAAAAAACTGTGCATTGGGAAAACTCATTTCTGCCATCAAAAGTGCTTGGTTGGTCTTAAAAGGAATGAAATAATGAACATAGAATATATTGTGGTTGAGATACTCTTCATCAGTGTGTGTGTGTGTTGTGTGAGTTTGTATTTGTAGGATCGAGAGTAACTTGGAGTCTGAAGGGATAAGAAGGTTCATCTTCGAAGACATCTGCGAAAGTTTTTTGCCAGAGAGAGAGAGAGAGAGAGAGAGAGAGAGAGAGAGAGAGATTAAAAGCTGAAATTTTTTTGTATTCTGGTAAATATTATGGAACATATAGTAGGCACATTTAATTGATTACTATATTATATTATTAGAATTGGCACCAACAGCCTTAGCTTATTCATATTCTCGGGTTCTTCAAAATTTGGATTGAATTTTCACTGCAAAGCTTAAGACCCAAATAGAAAAATATTAAGAAACTGAGACGCCTGTTAGGTTCTCAGAATTTCTTCATATTTCCTCATCTGGGTTTTAGGCTTTGCAGTGACAAGTATATCTAAACAAGTGAAGAAACCGAGGAGTTTAGAGATCCTAGTAGTTATTGGAGAAACACAATCCACAATAATGTATGAGTACATATGTTGAAAAATAAGTCTCTGCAGAGACCTTTCGAGAATCTGTTTGATTCCCCTTTGAAAACGGAATCGAACAGATCCCGGAAGCTCTCTGTAGAGATTCATTTTTAAATAGACAATAGAAGATTCCCGAAAGTTCTTTGTAGAGATTTGTTTAAATATATGTATCCATACATAACTGCAGATTTGTTTCTACATTTCAAGGCTAATGCTACAACAATTATTTTTACTGTAGTTATAATTACAACCGTATCTGGTAAAGAGTGACCAGTAGATTTGATTTCCTGTGTTATAACATTACCACCCTTTAATACTGAATTTACTTTAACATCGCAATAACTTACACTCAAGGAGATTCACGCCTGTAGGTTTTGACTTACAGGTGGCAGCAAAAGTTTCTTTACTTTTCGAATTTCTCAAATTATCACTTGATGCATATTGTTCAAGCCAGGAATAAATAATGACACTCTCCAGGTCAACCCACCAGCAACCCACGTGTCCTTTTCGGCGCAGGTAATCATTGGGTTGGATTATGACGTCAAACAGTCCTTGACCGTAATTTATAGCCGCTATTTATGGCAGAGCCTATTTTGTAAGCTAAGCAGGAGCAGTGACTATTTCTGGGCAAGTTTGCATCTTGCCATTTGTCGTGGGCAGCATTGCAAAGGAATGGAGTTATGACCAAGGCTCCGATACACTTCATACTTCGAAAAGTAAAGTCCAGTGTGTTATGGTAAGAGACTTTATGAAGTCAGGGAAACAAATTATAGACAACACAAATTCGCCTTTTTTTATATAGAATTACAGCTGCAGCGTTTGCTGTAGTGGCTATGGTAAATGACCTGATTCAGTTACGTGACGGCAATTTTCTGAAAAGCGAATCCGTAGAGAAACTTATAAGAGAGAAGTAAAAGCGATCTGAAAGCATCACGTGAACTATCAGAATATCATATGAATATCCACGGCCTTCAACGTATAAATGATAAATCAGCTGTGCAACTGATTTCAGAAACAACTGCAAAATCTCTACATATTTGGGAGACAAATGATTATTTCAAGATAGAGGCTTCCGAAACGAAATTCTTAAACGTATGGTATAAATGGCAAAATCA
>NC_087204.1:59885243-59925243 GCF_015104395.2 Macrobrachium nipponense
ATAAATGGCAAAATCAGTGAAGGCTCTGGAAAGTAAAGGTTTTTACTAATTTCAAAAAAGATTAGTAATTTCAGAAAAGTTTTTTTTGCCAAAATTACAGAAGAAAAAGAACATAGTAACACTGGAAATTTGCAAGAGACTGACGATGAACAACTTGATGAAGTGATAGATAAAGGTGCTTAAGAATTTTTCGGTAGACTTCTAGCCCCTTAAATTTCCATTATATCCATTAGATCATATGTACCATTAGAGGATAACACATGGAGAGGTGATAATAATTAATGAAACCTCTAAGGAATTTTATGAACAACTGACAACAATAAAGATACTATTTAAATGCTATCGTGGTATAAAAGGACTAAGAGCTGGAAAAGGAACTGTATAAGTGTCAAATTTTACTTATTTACCTCTTGATATAGTCACAATTTTTGTTCGCTGTCGAACGTTCTTTAGAATAAGATTGTTAAACTGAGCAGTAATTGCTTCCCAAAATATACTGAATAAAGCAAAGAGGCCGTAAAATAATGTTTCAAGCTCAAGCTAATGTGTGTGTTGAATGATTTGTTTTTAATTATTTGTATTTCTCTTTTCAACAAGTGTTTAACCTTACTTCTGTAATTACTTCTAACTAATGTATTTTATTACAATATTATTTTTAAGCAATGTATCTTTGTGAAATAGCGCACATATGTTGTTCACAGTTGATATAGTAGACTTGTTATTTACTGTTATTTATATATATATATATATAATATATATATATATATATATATATATATATATATATATATATATATATATATATATATATATTATCAGGGTGTTTCGAAATTAAGCCCCCCCTCTACAGCATAACTAAAGTAATATGGACAAAAGTAAAGTAATTCAGAACAGGTATTTATTTAAGTTTATCTCTGAGTATTTAATATTTTGTGTGGCCTCCATCTGCCTGTACCACAGCCTGCATTCTTGAGGGGTATGATTTCAACAAATTGCAAAAAAGCCGAGACTCCAACTCCATTTCCCTGAGCACTTTGGTCACCTCTCTTCACAGATCGCCGAGGCTTAGTATACCATCATAGTTCACTGTCTTTAAGATACTACCAATGTTTTCACACACATTAAGGTAAGGGAGCTACCTAGAAATTCACTTGATGAGAAGAAATCGATACTACTTTTTCGAAGCAGCTCCTGTGTTTGAAGAGCCTTGAAACATGGTGCCTTATCATACAAGAATGTGACTTTTTCAACAGATAACAAATTTTCAGGATCTTTGAGGAAAGAAGATACTCCACCAGTAAGCACAGTTTCTCTGAAGCATTCACCATTCCATGACTGTCCTTTTCCTTTGATGATCCACATTAATCATATGGCTGTGAAACAGAGAAAAATTCCCAACCATTCAGGAAATTTCACAACTTGGCGATAGAGCACGTCATCGCTGATATCATCCAACTTTGCAAACCAAATGATGTAATTTTTATGATTTGGCTTCCTTAATGTGTAAATGAAGAATTCATCTAATGCGGCAACATGGAGAAAGTCAGCTTTATCCCAATCTTTAAAAGAAATGAACCACAAAATCATGCACAGTCTTCTCTCTGTTGCTGAGTGATGTTGGGCTTGCTGATAACATGAAATGGCTTGATACCAGATTTTTTCAACTCACGATATACAGCACTTTAACTTCTCATCTTTCATCATTTTGTTTCTAGTTCAAGCACCATTTTACACAAAGACTTTCTTGGTCTAACCACTGCCTCAGCTATGATGTCTTTTGACTCCTAAGAAAGGACTTCAGGCCTTCCAAGATTCTCACTCTGTTCGCGATGATAGTCCTATGGATTTTTGTTCCAGTTTCTTTTAACAAAGGATTCATCTCATTTAATGTATTTAGCTATCCAGGAACATGAAATGAAGGATGTACCAGCATCCCTGGCCTCTCTGAAGGTTATAGCCCGGATTTGGTCAATCCATCTGATTTCTTCCAAATCGTTAGCTATGGCTGTATCTAACTCCGTCACTTAGTCTGAAAATACAAGAAATGTAAAATGAAAAATAGCTTAATAGAAACTTAAAATAATGTACTTGGAGATAGGCTACAGCAGAAAACTTCATAACTTTCCATTTGTTCTGTGGAGGCGGGGGTGCTCTAATTTCGAAACACCTGGTATATATATATATATATATATATATATATATATATATATATATATATATTATATAATATATATATATATATATATAAGTCATATCACATTTCCGTGATTCATATACATATATCGAGCAACAATGTCCTTTAATATCTAATTCGCTCTACCTCGGAATTAATATATTTTCATATATGCTTAACCGAAGGGGGATTTTTTTCTCGATAATAGACTTGCCTGGACCAGGGCGCGAACCCATGATCCTTACAAATCCAGGAACGTCAGTGAAGCTTTATCCTACTACACCACCGCGAGAGGCTATGAAAAAAGTTCATGTCGCCTTTCACCCTCATATACCCTTTCGCGCGCAGGTAATTAGTTGGTTTGGAGACAGCATGAACCCACCTCGACTCCGGTAGTGTTTGTAGTGCTTTTGACAGCACGTAGGATAAAGCTTCACTGACGTTCCTGGATTTGTAAGGATCATGGGTTCGCGCCCTGGTCCAAGCAAGTCTATTATCGAGAAAAAATTCCCCTTCGGTAAGCATATATGAAAATATTTAATTCGAAGTAGAGCGAATTAGATATTAAAGGATATTTGTAGTCGATATATATAAAATATATCTAGTATATATATAATATATATTATTATATATATTATATATATATAGTATAAACGTTATACTCTCGCAATAGAAAGTTTTTCCCAAATGACAGCTTAGATGATAATTGTGTTTCATCACTTCCGATATATTAAAAAAGGTCACATTATTTCGAAATTACGTTTGAAGTACAATGCTAATTGAATTTTTCTTTTGTCATCAGTCTAGCTGAAAATAACTGTCGGTCTGAACTTGCTAAATATATCAAGGATACACAAAAATTACCATCTATCATTCCATCTCGATGATTGAAACTGTCTTTTTTAATCATGCTCATTTGACAATTTACGAACTGTAAATTACTACTAATTTTCATCATTATTCAACAATTAACAAATCAGATCTATAAAAGTAACTGGCGTATCTCATTAATCTGCGTATCCTATTAGCTGTTGAATGTATATCCGACAAACTCTGAAAATTTTCATATAATGACGCCAGGAAAAGTTCCTGTCATTAGGCACCATCATGGAACTGTAAATGCAAGTCTGATTTTCTTAATTAAGAGTTCAGTTCACCATGAACCTTGACTTGAATCATTTGGGACCATAGTATCCTGAACATTATAATTTCTCTTGTATACATTTTCTGAAAACCGACTCGTTAAAAACAATCCCTTTCGAGGTTACCAGAGCTGTTATTTGATGTGACCCAAAAGGCCATTGCATAATACAATGCCTTTAAGACTTCTAAAAGTTTAAAATTAACAAAGGGCACTAAAAGGAAAATTCCCTCTCCTAAAGGGGGTTCTTGTTCAATCCTAATTCAGTCTCAAACTTCTCGGGTTTAATAGTATTGTTGTGTTGGGCCCCTGAAGTTACTTCAAGGCCTGCTGAAGAGTGCGCTGAAGGTACACATCATCCTGTCTCCCTCACTTCCTTCACAACGCCCTTAAGTCCGTTCGAAGACAAAGGACGTATAGAGCTTTCAAGGCGCCCCCATTGTGTGCCTCGGAGTCTCCAAAGTTTTATTGTCAAATGCTTTAAATGCTAGAGGCCAGCGACCTCTGGGAAGCTCTGTCCCCGACACTGCGGGAGGTCTTCCATCAATCCAGCCCCAAAGACCCCTCCCTCTCCTCCTGTGGACCATCCTGACCCTGCCTCTTCAGGTCCTTGAAGACAACTAACCCCTGCAGCCCTGCTCCTCCCTAGTAGACCATAGGCTTCCTCTATGAGAATACTAAACGTTTTTATTCTTCTTATCCTTGAAAAATATTGAGGAAAAGATTACTGAAATAAAACAGAAGAAAAGAACTGAAAGGAAGGCTTTATGCAACCTCAATAAGAGTACACAATGAAAAATAACACATATGAAGAAGGATATACAAGATGACATCAAGTGTACATGAATTAATGCCTTCAAACATACAAGGTACAGGCAGAAAGATTTAAAGTTTAATAGATAAATCATATATATATATATATAATATAGTATTGTATGTATGTATATATATATATATATATATATATATATATATATATATATATATATATATATATATATGTATATATATATATATATATATATATATATATATATATATATATATATATATATATATATATATATATATATATATATATATATATATATATATATATATATATATATATGTGTATGTATATAGAAGCGGCGTTGTGCCTAACAATTAATTATTACGGTTGACTCTAATGTTCTTAATCTCTGCAATCTTTGTGTAAATATGGAAAATATTTACAAAGTGGGTTGAAGAAAACGAAATAGGTTGGAACAGTTCTCGAAAGACTCGAAATAGATCTTTTCGGAGTACTATGACTTTCCACTGTCTTTGTTTCAAATTGATCAACAGCAGTGAAAAGGAAAAAAAAAGATTTTTCCTCTACATGAGAACAGAGCGCCATGAATAGGCAGGCAAGTTCCATAAAAAGCTGCCGGACTTTCTCAAAGGGATGAATATCAGAATACGTGTGTTTTAATGATTATACCAGTATGTATATCTATTTTGTATTTGTTTTAGTTGGCACATGGTACTGCTCACAAATAAAAAGAAAGTAGCGAAGCCCTTCTTGAAATCTATAGCATTTTATTTAAAAGACAATGGATAGTCTTACTAACTAATAGGAAAACATCTTTACAGAACCCTTTTGAACATGGTTAGGCAGAGACCAGTGTATTTTTTTAAATTCTCTAAATTCAAATAACTCAGAGTTTTAGGGCATTGCGCACTCTCGGTAATAATGAAGGACTAACGAAACGAGTGTGTCTGTTTTTTTTTAATACATATATTCAATTGTTTTTGTTTTGTTGTCTACGCTTGTATGTGAAACCTCTTTATCACTGAAAAAAAATGTCCTTACTTAACTGTATTTCGATATTAAAATTTTTATTACTAATGCTGTTTTCATTTTTTCCATATCTTGTTTCATCAGAATTAAGAGGAGTAAGTGTTTACTCGGAAGCAATTAGCAATCAATAGATAGAGATGTATTTATGTGCAAAATGCTGATTTGCCAGCGGTTGGCCTCTGGAGCGGGTGGCTCCAAAAAGAACGTATTACGAAAGCGCAGATTCAAAATTGAAACCCTGTTCAGAAAGCGCGACAAAACACGCCATCAAAAGAGCGGCGTTTGTTTCGTCTGCACCTGAATTAATTGTTGGGAAAATATTCATTCAACACAGACTAAAGCGTGTGGTAATACAAGGCTACGCAGGAAGACAGACTATAGATTAAACAAAACTTAGGCTAACCATTTCCATCTAATATATTCCTTAAATTATGCCAAAATTCAGGTATCTCCTGAGAAAGAATGGGATGCACTGTCTCCTTTGCCCAAATAGGCCCTCCATTCTTCCTGTAAGTCATCAAGCTGATGCTCAGAAACTTAAGAAGGTAAGTTTAGGGCAAGTTCAATGATGGTCCTTATCTGCCTTTCAG
Source organism: Macrobrachium nipponense (assembly GCF_015104395.2). Classification (NCBI taxonomy): domain Eukaryota; kingdom Metazoa; phylum Arthropoda; class Malacostraca; order Decapoda; family Palaemonidae; genus Macrobrachium; species Macrobrachium nipponense. The sequence continues at coordinate 59,890,970 of NC_087204.1, forward strand.
TACTTGTTGCTTCCTTTGGCTCCATGTTGTGCAACATAGAAATAAGACTGTCTACATCTAAACGAAACCACTCTGACAAGAAAGTTGTGAAAAGAACGCCATGTAGTCTAACCGAAACCTGCTTTAATTTTTCCCTTGATTGTCTGTTTCAAGACTTTCGTACATATTTTTCAAGATTTCGAAGATTTTCCCCTTTTTATTTCAAGCTTTGAATGAATTTTTCGAGATCTTGAACGATTTTTCAAGCGCTGGTATCACTGGTAGTGAGCAAGGGTCAATAGACGGTAAAACCTGGAAATAATAATAATAATAACAATAATAATAATAATAATAATAATAATAATATAACTTAGGAAGCAGACCCCTCTCAAGCATACTTTATTAAAAGTAATTGGCTACTTCAGCAGCATTACACTTGTAAAGATTCTTCTCTATCTTCCGAATAGCGGCTTTTTCCGTGCTACTTAGACAGGCTAGTAGAGCGCCTATAGAGGTCATGATCAAATACAAAGTCTAAATTGGTGTATATATTTGAATTTTACAGATAAACTATGATACCATAGTTTATCAAAGTCATTAACGATATATATATTTATATATATATATATATATATATATATATATATATATATATATATATATATATATATCTCTCTCTCTCTCTCTCTCTCTCTCTCTTTCTTGAAGCAAGCGAGCTTTCGTCTGGAGCTGCCAGACATCCTCGGGCTGGGAAGCTGAGGGTGGACTGATCTTGAAGCGGTGTCCGTCCTCGTTTATATTTGGATGTTGACAGCAGGGGGTCTGCCCATGCTGATCTACTATTGGCTGGTGGCGGTAGGTCTTCGTTTTCATTGGTGGCTTGAACCGGTCTCAAGCCACTTTCCACGCGTTGATGGTTGCGATGCTGTAAGTCCTGCAGCCGCCTAGACCTCCTTAGCGGCGCGGTTACGTCGATGGGCGTTTCGCTACGCTGCGGGACGTCACGGCTAACTTGATTATGGTTGGCTGCAGGAGTATCTCGTTCGGGGGCGTTGTCTTCCGTGGAGTTGTCGTGCTCGGTGGTGTCATTGTTGGTGGCAGGTCTTCTCATACTCGTAGGGAGGAGAAATTCTTCCTGCGTCGTATTTAGAGTAGGTTTCACTTGCTGGATGAGAAGCGCCTCCAGCAGCGTAACCGACGGGCATCAGGGGCCTTCCCGATGATCTTCGTGTTTTGGATGATCACATCCCGGGAGATGGCCTCTTGATGTTTGGTGCGTGCGTGATTCTTGATAGCCCCCTCTTGGGCGTGGCATGCGAGTCTCTTCGACAGGCGCATGGTAGTCATACCAACGTAGGCGCTGCTGCAACCGCGGACTGGGCATGTATACTAGTACACCACATGCGTCTGCTTCAGGGGTCTCGTACCTGTGGAGAGGGGTTATTTTTCATAATAAAGGTCGCGCGTCCTCCGATTCTGGTAGTAGATAATTAGGTCGATATGTTTGGTGTCGTCGGTCGGGGATACATTTTCAGAAATAATTTTCTTAACTGATCCCTCTTCTTCACGGTAATGAGAACTCATGAAGGCTTTATAATACAGCTTGATATTATCCTGGGGGGGGGGTTGCGGGCTCTCACTACCGTAGCCACCAATGAAAACGAGGACCTACCGCCACCAGCCAATAGTAGATCAGCATGGGGCAGACCCCCTGCTGTCAACTCCAAATATAAACGAGGACGGACACCGCTTCAAGATCAGTCCACCCTCAGCTTCCCAGCCCGAGGATGTCTGGCAGCTCCAGACGAAAGCTCGCTTGCTTCAAGAGAGAGAGAGAGAGAGAGAGAGAGAGAGAGAGACATATATATATATCGTTAATGACTTTGATAACTATGGTATCATAGTTTATCTGTAAAATTCAAATATATACACCAATTTAGACTCTGTATTTGATCATGACCTCTATAGGCGCTCTACTAGCCTGTCTAAGTAGCACGGAAAAAGCCGCTATTCGGAAAATAGAGAAGAATCTTTACAAGTGTAATGCTGCTGAAGTAGCCATTACTTTTAATAAAATAATAATAATAATAATAAGTCTTATTGAAAGATATTGCTGCATCAGCTGCATTTAACTTGTAAATAGTCTTCTCTATTTTTCTAATAATTGCTTTCTTTCTGCTATTACAACTGGCGAGTATTGCGCCGATATTACTCATCAGGAGGAGTCAATTTCAGGGATATTACCTGACCTGCCACTATATATTGAGTAGATCTTGACAGCACCTACAGTCTGCTCCGACCCACTGCCGTGATCATGATCGGATGATACCGAGAGAAACGTTGGCCACTAATTCGTCATATTTTGACCTATTTGTTATCTATTTATTGTGACAAATAAATTTGTAAGCAATATCCCTAAAATTGACTTCTCCAGATGAGTAATATCGGCGCAATACTCGCCAGTTGTAATAGCAGAGCGAAATCAATTATAGAAAATTAGAGAAAACTATTCACAAGTTAAATGCAGCTGATGCAGCAATATCTTTCAATAACACTTGTTTGAAAGAGGGTCTCCTTCCAAAATAATAATAATAATAATAATAATAATAATAATAATAATAATAATAATAATAATAATAGTGAAATGAAACTGTCTGGCTTATGATAAAGATTTCAGCCGCTCTTTCGATGCAAAGAAAAAAAAAAAAAAAAAAAAAAAACGCGCCTTTGTGAAAAACGCCATGCGCTTATACATAGGAATCTGCACTTTTTGTTCGCTGGAATTTCTGGACAAGTTCGTTAACGCCACTCCTTGAAGCACTGGTGTCAAGAGACTAATGTGGTGTCTCTAAAATTCCTATGCTGTTGGTGATCAGAATGTTGACCAGACCCAGTGTTACTGACTTGGATGATCCGGCGACTTCAAGCATCGAACGTTTTACAAGCTCACACCGACATAAAAAAGAATATATATATATATATATATATATATATATAGTTATATATATATATGTGTGTGTGTGTGTGTTTGTAGATATATATATATATATAATATATATATATCTTATACTATATATACATTATTTATACACACACACACACACACACACACACACATATATATATATATATATATATATATATATATATATATGATTCTTTAAAGTGTTGAGGCTGTAAGAAAGGGGAAAATTATAACATATATACTATGCATCGCAGTCCAAAGGGCTGAAATTACTGGCATGATAATCATAATTGATGTTTTAATGAACTCTACGAAGAGAAAGGGTGCTGCCTATCAAGTCCATGATATATAAAAAAATAAAACTGAAGACTCTACTGATACCAAGTACTTACCCTTCATCAGAATTACATTAAATTGTATGAACGAAGGTAAATAAATGTTAATTTATTATTTAGTGTTTGTCACGTAACAGTCGTTAAAGCTTTCTTGTTTATGTTGCCCTACTGTAGTTTTTTCGCTATTTTTCCATTGAAGAGCAAAACAAGTGTGTGTGTGTGTGTTTGTGTGCGTGTGTGTAAGAGGGAGGAGGAGAGAGAGAGAGAGCAACGTTCATTTTATCCGTAAAAAGAAAAATTAGGCCTACCGGTGTTACGAGAGACTGGCGGCACAGATATAAATTAACCACAGGGAAGAGAACCGTAATGACTCTTCCTTCTTGAAAATCCAAAAGAACAAGCCGTTACTCAGTTCACGAGGTTAGTCCTCTAAAAGCCGTACGTCGAAATGACCACCTTCATCGATGTTCACATAGCGCAGCGTAGCCTTAATTGATCTAACGTTAAGGATTATAATCCGGGAACTGCGACTGGAATATCAGCCTTATGCATTCGCCCTGTTAAAGGCAGTCTTGAGACAGACCGACGTGTAGTTATACGATTTCCGGCTGCGGCCATGTCCTCCCATCAAGCCTTGCTGCCACCCTTTGTTGACACCGATTGTCTCGATCTTTTTTTGCAGTGGTTTCGGCTTACTTGTTAGGGCTATTCTCAGATCCAAAAGCATTTCTCTGCATTATCATCTCTAAAGATTTAAACGCAATCCATGCAAGCACGATCACCATTCGCTCCCAGCCCGCTGATGTATATTTCAAGTGCATGCACATACGCAAAGATCTTTCGTTTCAGCCATCTCACCCTTATTTACCTGAAACACATGGGCAAGCGCTTTTCTGCTGATGTCAGTGAATACAAAGTCGTAGCCAGTGCAAAACCATCGAACAGACCTTTTCAAAACTTGCAAGTCACACCTAATGATTGACAACTGACGTATCGGTGATCCGGCAACTGCTCTTTTAACAAATGGAACCGCTGGAACGAAAGGTAAAAAATGAAAGTTTTACGAAAAATCCTGTGTACTGCTGACTCGATAGAGGGCAAAATATAACCTAATGTTCATCATACAGCTTGATCATAGACAAAGAAAGGCCAGAAAAGAGCACATTCACCGCATTCCTAATCGAAACAGATAGGTATTTCAAACTTGTAATACATAAAACAATGATTTCGTTCGTATTGATCTAATTTAATTGTTGTAGAAAGCGCTGTTATCTTCACAAAGAGTATTCATAAAACTTGGGGTTTAATAAGATTTTATGTTATTCAATTGACATATAAGGAAATTATTTCAGGTCAGAGGTAAGAAATAAAATTTCGCGAAGGAAATCAATTTGAGTTCCAGAAGTCAAAATATTAATAAGTTGAAAACCTGAACAACGTCATTCTAACAACAAATACAGCTGCATTGTTTACAATAAAATGTTTATTTTGAATTTAGTAACATTACCAGAACAAGTTATATTACATATGGGTCTATAAATCTTTAAGCAAATTCTTTATTTCATGATGACTATCGACTGATAATTATCCGCTGAATAAGAGAGAAAAAAAAGATAAATTAATACATTACATCGTTACAAACAATCATACATGGAAAAGTACTTATCCTTAATAGGTCCTAGACAACTGAAATTTGAACATTATTTGTAGAAAACCTGAATAGAGGTAGCTCTAATTTCCTAATCCCCTGTTATATATGTTTATTTAAGGTCGGCCATTTAAAAAAAATCAATGAAAGAGGAAGATATGCAAATGCACATGGTGCAAGATAAAATATTTAAAAAGATTTTCTCTATCCTCTACGAGAAATTGAAAATGACTATTTACAACCCCTTGTGGTGCCTCTTTTCTTTGCAAAATTACATTCATAACTGTCATACGACCATAAAAGAAGTAAAACCAGCAGCACCCCCTTAGTATATTCATGAGGAAATGTATAAAAGACATCATGTGAGACAGAGAGGCAGTACATCGCCTCTTGAAGTCAAAATCATAGCCCACTCTCTAATGAGCCGCCCACTTCATTTTAGCCAGTCTAGAAGTTGTCATTAGTGAATTCATGGGCTATAGAAGTAATAGCCCCTCTTTCCTGCCTAATTGTCCCAAATCAGTGGCACGTAATATTGTACTCATCATGAGTGAATCTCTCCACCACCCAAAACCTGTTATACTACTTGTGAGTATATCCGTCCATTAGGGGTACGGCATTGTCTTCCATTTCCTATAGTTTTTTTTTCTGCTACCCTCTTGAGTCTTATTATGAGATTATTTTTATAACATAACTCTTAGTCTTTATCAGGTTATCTCATCTAAGGTTCAATATTTTAAAACTCCAGAGAAGGAGGAGACTGGAACATTATCTCTAAACACATGTTTAATAACAGGCAACATAGTAATTATATTTAACAGAACCTGGTAATGCTTTATTGGATGAGGACATTCGATGACACCAGACAATCATCAGGTGCATTCAAGAATTCGATGTCTTCATGGAATGCGATGGGTGATGGATCCGATATGAGTAAGCTGATGTTGCAGTTACTTTGAATTGTGTTAAGGAAAATGTCTATAAAAGTTATAAACACTAGTGAATTCGTAGGACCCCATATACCATCATGTGGGAAGTCAATTGGGTCAATGAAAGAGACCGGGAACAAAACCAAACTGCCAACACAAACAAGCGTCGAAGAACTCTACATTCAACGTCCAAGAAGCACTGCCTTAATGTTTTCTTGTTGGTAACATGGGAGACAGTATGGTCATAACCATCCAGCGTCCATTAATTTACAAAACCGTATAATGGTACAATCTCCAGACTCTCTTTTTCGACTTCACGATCATAGGACCCTTTGTTGTCTAGCCCAAATTTTTTTATGTAAAGAACATTATTAATAACATATTAATTACTCAATAATGCAATATCTATTTAATAATTACCTATAATATGTCATTTGGAAGACATTACCATTAACATATTAAAAAGAAAATCACCGAATTGGTCACAATCACTCCCAGTAGTAGCAGCAATGTTATACTTTTCTATGGTTAGACATGTGTTGAATTCGAAACCATAATAAGACTTCACCAAGTCTACAGCATTCGCTGATTCACTCCTCAGGCTTCAACTTCTTTGCTTCTTGCTGGTCAAAGCATTTTTCTATATGGTATTTATTAATTTTTCTCCATTCTGCTACTTGTATTTCGACATTTTCCAACTTTTCTATTGATTTTGCTGTCAACTCAAGCTATCCGCACATGGCAATTTCTAAAGCTGCCACTCTACACATTTTGTAGTTTAGGCCGTCAGTGAACTGAATGGTGATCCTTGGTGGAAATAAGCATCACTTCCTGCTCTCGAGATCATGTGCTCTGGCATAGTGCCATTGCTTGTTCAGCGGATTATTATGGCGCCATTCTCCTTTACAATAAGCCTGTAACTGCGTGTTTTGGTACTCCATTGAACGCCTCCTTCTTATTCTACAATAAAATAATGTAACTATGTTCTTATCATTTTTCTCTTTTGTGTCTTTTTCCTGCATTCATCACAGAAAAGAAACAAATAAATAAATGAACAGAGATGCAAGTTACAGAATGTTATTTTTATCCTATCATGTAAAGGATATCAAGTAAGATATGTTGAGGAGGTCTACCATCTCTGTACGAATATTGACGGAAGCACCCAGAAGCTAAAAAATTAACTTGAATATAACTTTGCACAAATACATATGAATCAAATTATTCGTTCAGTACAACAGTTCAAATAAAATTGATTACATATGAATATATTCACTAATGAAACAGTATTAATAACTTAAAATTCAGTTATTAATGAAGTAAGGGTCGCGCAGATGTTTCACAACGAAAAAAACTTCACCTCCAGGATGTAATCATTTTCATTCTAACATGACTAAATTTTGTCGAGCTCCCTGGAATTTTAGTTTCATTTCTTGTGACCTAGATTTTTATCTTGTGTCCTCACTTCTTCCTTTTTATATCAAAATGAACGCTTTCACGTATCCAAACTTAATCTCAAAATGTGACACCTGTGTAAGTGTGCCACTTTTACTCGTGTTTGAGCACCAAAATTTGTATCTGGCCTAAATATCCCACAAAAATTTTTTAAGTAAGTACTATTAAAATTTTTTAAGTCTTATAAATCAATTTAATTGATGATTTCTAAATATGGTTAAAAAAATAGAGGATTTATATCCACCGGTTCTACTATATCATATTGTTTCATAGTTTCGGACACTTCCTGCTTGCTGTATTCAGCTGGCGTTAAGACACATCTCAAGGGAACAGGAACTCACTTTAACTTTTATTATTTCGAAGAAATCCTATCTCGAGACTTTAATTTGCTTACAGATAATCACAGTCGAGTAAAAATTCACGATGGTGTTCACAGTTCTTCTTTCTGTTAAGCTACAAAGTTTAAATGTAACCATAATGCGTTATGCTAGGAGAAAATGTGATTATTTTTAATAGTATACTTTTTGGACATTGCAGATTTCAACTATTAATAGTTGCGCGACTATGGTATAATAACCTTCATGCCAATCTTATCTTTATTGATGGGCCTATTTCTGTTGTTATTGCAAAGAGTAAGACAAAGATTAGGTTTTGTTTATATTTTTTTCCTTATAATACTGATTGATCACTAAAGCCCAACACGAATAATCCTAATTATTACATGTTTGACCTACATGCCGCTCAAGGTCCTATCTAATTTTAGTGAGGATATTTCACAGCAAGCATAGTACATACTATTTGTCAGTTTTCTGATTCTTGGTGAACGTTATGGTTAACTGGTGTATTTGACAGTTGATCTGAAGCTTTAAATTTGTATTTCAGTACTACATCTCTATAGCTAATAAAGAGAAATGTCTATTGGATTACATTACCTGGGTATCCCAAATGTGGTCGCCTTACAACTCCTACAATACCTATAGAAAACTAGAATAATGATTTATCATTAACGTTTTCTTCAGAACAATCCAAACATTATTACAAAAATAACCATAGGTTTCATTTTAGTAAAGATGAGTGCAGATTTTCTCTAATATAAGTTTCACAACGTTATGTTTGCTATTGCTATAATTTTCAAGATTTCGCTCTTTAATGCTGACAATCATTCTTTTATGGACAAAATTTTGCTAACTAATTGCTATGGCCGACGAGGAAATAGGGACTCTTCGTTGCAAAACTAGTGTTGAAGTATAACAATTTTTTTTTTTTTTTTTTTTAGCAAATGAAGAATCTTTTGACATGAAGAATTATAAGATCGCTTTTGGGTATAAGCTCCGCTAAGGACTAAACGTAATACACCGACTGAAAAAAAAATCGTCACTTAAATGTGGGCTTTGTTCTCTCTCTCTCTCTCTCTCTCTCTCTCTCCTCCTTTTCGCCTTACGCAGTGGGCTGATTGGTGCCTCGATAACTCAAAAACCATTACATGAAATTTGCACAATGAAAAGAGCAATTATCTTTCGGATATCAACTTCCCGCTACGGCCAAAGGGCTGATTAACTCAATGAGAGAAGAGTTCGCTTTAGACATTCATTTCCGCTCGTTTTAATGTGGCTGTTTGTGTGTGCATAAGAGACAAGGGTCTCTCTCTCTCTCTCTCTCTCTCTCTCTCTCTCTCTCTCTCTCTCTCCCCTCTCTCTCTCTCTCTCTTTGTATGTGTGGGAGTGGGCTGGGACATGTGAGGAAATAGTGAGGGATACTTTCGGGGGAGGGACATGCGTGTTTTTGACGTGTAGTCTAAGAGGCTTTCTTTTTTTTATCCCTCCCAAAAACTTTGTTATCCGGTGTATTTTGGGGTGCTATTGTTATGCGCGGTTCGTCACTTTCTTTCACATTGCTTTTTATGGGGGAAAGAGAGCGATGGGGACATTAGAAAAGAGGGGAGTGGCTGCGGCTTTTTCATATTTCTACTACGAAGAATGAATATCGAAAAGATGATCGACTACCGAGAGGCGCTTTTTCTGCTTTTTGAAATGGCGAGATTTTCAGTTCTTGTTTGCTTTCAGTTATCCTATAAATCAAATGAAATTTTGATACCCATGAGCAAGTTGCTTATCTAAAAAGAAATAGTTAACACTATACAGACCTATATAATATATATATATATATATATATATATATATATATATATATATATAATATGAATGTCTTTTTACCGTAATACAACAGTATAATGTGGAGATAAAAGGCCCATAAAAACACTATTTTGACGTGCAACCATATATTTCGAGCACTTCCTTCTGTTCTCCTGATCACTGGTAAAATATGGGACATGGATGTCTTACAAGATATATATACAAAAACATATGTAGGTGTGGCAGTATGCTTTTGTATATATCTCTTGTAAGATATCCTATGTCCATTTTTTTTGTTTTTTACCAGTGATCAGGAGGGGAGCACAGAAGGAAGTGCTCGAAATATATGGTTACAACGTTAAAATAGTCGCTTTATGGGCTTTACTTTTATATATATCATTATAATATAATATATATTATATATATATATGTATGTTATATATAATATAATATATATATATTATATATATATTCTAGATCCTTTCAATATATGAAAAGAAATAATCAACCACTCCATCGGATATGACATTAAATCTTGCAGAATGAACGTTGTGAAGCATCTGGTGTTTATCTCTTGATATTCATTCCTCGTGCCAAGGTGTTGTTATCATCAAATGTCCCTGAGCTGAAATAAATTATATTATTATTATTATTATTATTATTATTATTATTATTATTATTATTATTATTATTATTATTATTATTATTATTGACGGTAACAAACTCGTTTGCTTTATAAATGATAAGGGTTATTCAACGTTTAACGTGGCAGCACCCATAAAAAGTTCCGTCAATGAAGACAAGACGCAGCTGATAATGAAACCATAGACTCCATCTGAAGAAGTATCAGATCATGGACAAACTGAGGACAAAACAAAACAAAATATTACGATACATAATACTAATTAACAGACACATTTTAGATACAAATCATTATATTCCATGATTGCTCCTATTTATGAGTATCTTTTGATCTTGCAACTACTGAATTGCTGTTCTAGTTTATTCAGTAGTCGTTTAAACTTAAATGAATGAATATTGCGCTGGATGTTTGCCCAGTTTTGACAGAATGCTTATGCTGTTTAATTCTTCATTCTATATCCTTGCTAAATTGGCCAATATAAAACGAGGGGCAATCCAAACATGGAATTTTATATATTCTGTTCTTGCTTTCCTTGGGGCCATTTTTTAAATAGCATTCCTTCTAGTATGTTATTATAAAAATAACAAGGGTAACCTTAAAAGATTTTAACAATGATTTTATGGTTTCAAAACCGCTAAAATAAGGCAAGCTCTGAGAGGCTCATAGGGCAGGCTCTGATCTCCTGTTTCTTTGGCCGCCAGCCAGTGGGGGACAGGTCCCATTGCCCAAGACACGTGGCCAGTATGTCGCTAGTCCCACTGTTTAAGGGGACCGCCTCAGTTGGGAGGCCTGAAATACGACTATTTTAAGGTCGGTGGGCGAAATCGAGTTTTACTCATTTCTGGTAACATTGATGTGTGCCACAGCCAGACGTAAAATATTAGTGCTCTAGCTAACCTGTAAGTGGGTCAAAAATGATTTTTTGTGAAAGTATCTGCAATGAAAATATCACGAAAAATACGATGTTTTGATATCCTTTCGTTCCGTTGCGTTTTACATAAATTTTCCATAGGTAATCATATTTGTTGTACGACATTTTTCCCATCCTACTCTTTCTGATGCGGAGAGGCAGGAGCAGTGTTGCCACACGTACGATAATTGTCGTACATGTACGATAAAAACGGACTTGGTACGATGTACGATAGCATTTTCCATACTCGTACGGTTTGTACGATAATTCTAAGGTGTTGATAAGTATATAATTACAAATATAAGTGGTCGGTGAACTCCTCCATGAAACAGGCTAATTTCTAAAAATAAATAAATAAATAAATTTAAAAAAAAATCGATTTCAGAGTCTGTACATGGCTTGCCGCCGCTTGTCTCCAAGTGTAACGTGGTTCAAAGCTATTGGAACAGTGGGAGGCACTGAAGCTATTTTTCTCGGAGAAGTGGTTCGCTGAGAAACTATTAGCAACAGAGTTGATTATCAACTCCCTTCATGATCCTTTCATGAAGATATATTTCATGTTCCTTGACTGGGTTCTTCCAAAGTTTACCGAGTTCAATAAATTTTTCCAGTTAGATAAAGCAGTGATAACAGTTCTCCATGATAAAGTGTCCATGCTATTCAGAGACCTTCTTCTCTCAATTATGGACAGGGCCTATGTAATGAAAACTGATGTAAATACTGTAAATCCTGAAAGACATGACAGGCATCTTAGTGACAGCCAAATCTATGTACCTAGGAGTTAAAAGTTATGCAGGGATTAAAAAAACCCTCCATACAAGAAAAAAAAGCTCAACAGCAGCAGTTTTTTCAGAGGTGTAGAAGTTTCCTTGTAGTGGCATGCACAGAAATGAAGAAGAGGTATAATTTCAATGATGGTGTCCTGTCAAAGTTGAACTGTCTCTGTCCAAAAAATGCCCTCTCATCAGAATTCAGAGAAGAATCCCCTCCCCTCTTGCATCTGAGCTTCCCCTGATTGTACCCCCAGATGACCACTCACTTCTTCAAAAGCTGGATGATCAATGGAGAATGTTTCCCATATTGCAACATGAACTTAAACATCTCGTTAATGAATCACCTGATAAGTTCTGGGGAGAAGTTTCCCAAAAAGAGTCTAGCTTTTCAGACCTAGCCAATTTTGCTCTAACTGCTCTTTGCTTGCCGCACTCTAATGCTGAATGCGAACGAGTGTTCAGTAAAGTTAACCTCTTTAAAACTAAACAAAGAAACAGACCGAAAACAAGGACAGTTAATGGGGCTCTTCTCTCTGCTAGTTGCACGTTTATCATGTTCAGCTGGTGAGTCTCCACCTATAACAATATCATCCAGATATGGATAAGCAAAATCATAAGAAGCTAACAAGTGGGAAATGAACTTCTGAAATATTGCAGGAGCAGAATGGATACCAAATGGTAACCGTAAATATCTATATAGACCCAAATGTGTGTTAAGTACCAATATTTACGGTCTTCCTGAGCAACTTCCATTTGCAAATAAGCATTCTTGAGATAAAGTCTGGTATAATACTTATATCCAGACACAATGGAAATTAATTCTGACATATTAGGTAGTGGGAATTTAGATTCATGAAGAATTTCATCTATTTTACGAAAATCCCCACAAACCCTAAGGGATCCATTCTGCTTCCTGACAGTAACAATTGGCGAGGCATAATCTGAGAATTCTACTCTTTCTATAACCTTATTTTTTTCAAGCTCTTGCAGCGCACTCTCAACTTCACTGCGTAACGTCAGTGGCACCGTGCGGACCTTCTGAAAAAAAGGAACATGACCAACTTTAGGATACAATCGGGCTTGAAAGTTCTTAATAGGTTTCAAACTATCTACATTATATATAGTTTTCCACAAAATCTGTTATATTTAACTGATGGACATTAATTATATTGCACTTATCTATTAAATTCCTACCAATCAAGTTATTTGGGGAGTCTGACCCAACAATTATGAATTCAACGTCTAAATGATTTTGCTGTTTGTATTGAAAATTTTTAACTTTGACCTTCCTAAATACTTTGATTGGCACTTGGTTATAACCCTGCAATTTAGTTCTACAGTTCAGTAATGTCCAATTTAACTTCTTGAAATCATCATACTTTAATGTAGAAATAGCTGAACCGGTGTCAATTTCAAATAAAAATGGCTTATGATTCAATTGACAACTAAAAACATAAGGTTGAACAGAACTCTTGTTTACTATACATCTCAAATCAAGTGACTCTTCATCATTGGATTCCTCTTCCTGGATTATAACTAGATGAGTCTTCTTCAAGTGGGGTTTCGTCATTGGCGGCGCTCTTGTGAAAACTAACCTGAAGCTGCTGTACAAGCCTAAGAAGACAATTGTCATAACTTAATTAATACTTTCGCGGGCTCAAGGTGGATTAAATACACACTTCGTGTAAAGTACTCACAGCTTTATTGTTCCTTCACTCCGTTACAGGTGGTATAACTTATGACTTATGCATAGCGTTACTCTCCTGATCCTGGCTGCCCTTTTTCGGATTTTGTTTACATGCTTACCTCTTTTTGACCGGGTCCCGCCAGCATTACAAAGTAGAAAAATAGTAATGTATCTCTATATCAGGGTTGTAACAGCAGCTATATGTAGTATGTATGCTATATTTTTTTTCAGTTTTAGACATCAAAGGTAGCGCTGGAATTGTTTAACAAGGAAATTCTGAAATGTCACCCTTGGGGAGATCCGGTCAGGGCGACGTAAACAGAACATAGAAAACAACTATTATTCGATATTAAATGGAAATAGGCATTTTCTGATAATTCACGGAACGTTCAAAAAGTTGTCATTTATCTCCTATTTTATTAATCACTGACTTCTCATTTTGCTTTAACATGAAAACTCTGTGTGTGTGTGTGTGTGTAGTACGCTCGATCGGTGGCCGAGGCAAAACACCCTGTTACACTTCTTTACAGTATACATGGGATATCTGAATGACGAGTCCAGTGCAAATTCTTTTTAATAACACTACCAGAAAGTAATCTATCTTTTTATATTTTACCGTAAATGATTTTTCATCACATAATAATATAGAAGCTTCACTTGTACGTGTGTTTACATCTATGGCATTTCAAAAGAAGTCTTGCGGTTTCTGCCGTTTTGTGTGTCGTCCCCCCGACGTCGGTGACGAAGCAAACTTTCATTATAAAGAGACTCCTGTTCTACAACTATTAACGTCAGTAATTTTATTTAATTGTGTATGAAAGAGGTGAAGATAACTTTCTACTTATATAACATCAGCAGATTGATCTGAGAACGTAAACTGATGGGATTTCATTTACAAGATGGTTTGTTGAGTGTCTTCAAAACCAAGTAATTTCGCTTAAGTTCCTGCAGCAATTTTACAACTGAAGGATACGGGTATGGTAGAAATCAATTAATTTATATTTTACTGGACATCAGTTGCCTTGTGAATGAAAAGGTATTGGTAGGTCTATATTCGGGAACAAATGATCAGCGTAAGGCTACTGAAACTCTATAGGCTATGTCCCAAAATTGTTGCAGACTACAGCGGATATTGGTAATTTGGAGCGAAATAGGCATACAAGGAGGTATTCTAACATTGCCATGGCAACCTGTAGTATCTGTAGGTTCTGATTCTGAAAAGGGTAAACTTTTTTGGGGTTGGAGGGTGGGGAAGTGATACAAGGATATATTTTAAATGGTCCATGATACTTTAATGAAGGGTATTAAAGTGCAGCGTGCACTAGTTAAGTAAGGACCTGGTAACTTAGGCTTGTGTTAGTGGTCTACCAGGCTATGACCTGATACCTAAGGTAAGGGTAGATTCCCAGCCGATAATTTTCAATGTTAAGTTCCCAAAGTTAGGTTAAGTTGCAGTCCAGGAGGCGGCAAAAAAAGTTTGGCTATGTAAGTCCTTCTGTGCCTTTGACTTGGTTACATTGGGTTGCAACCCTGTTATTTTAATTCACAGTTCCATAAATTAGAGTAGGTTGGGGGGACGCTCATGAGAGTGAATCCTCCTGGCATCCTAAGTTAGGATCCCCTGATAGGTGAAGTAAGTCAATGATTTTTCACCCATCCAAATACCCAGCTTTCCATATAAAAGGGGGAGGGGGGGGGGGTTATTATATAGGAAAAAAAAAACTTATTTTGGCCAAGCCTGACGTGCTAGATATAAGGTGTTTTTGTTTTCAATTTGTTCAATTGTAAATTTCCTCATTAATTGTAGCACAGTAATACCTTGATAAAAGAGACAGTCTTCACAGTAATATTTGGATAATAGGGACGGTCTTCACAATAATACCTGGATAAAAGGGACAGTCTTCACAGTAATACCTGGATAAAAGGACTGTCACCACAGTAATACCTGGACAAAAGGAAGGGACAGCATAGTAATACCTGGACAGTCACCACATTAATACCTGGTTAAAGGTGACTGACAGCACAGTAATACCTGGATGAGAGTGTCACCACAGAACACTGGATAAACGGGACAGTCACTACAATAATACCTGGATCAAAGGGATAGTTACCACAGCAATACCTGGATAAAAGGGACAGTAATACCTGTCAGTTCACCGCTGCGACTGTTAGAAGGGTGAACGTCCACGTGTAAAAAGTAGAACTGTCAGTCGGAGCATCGCTCATTTGCCAGAAGAGTGACACAACTCAAAAAATGTGTTTGGAGCTATTGATACCAGCAGATAGCCTCTTCTTTATTCCATATTGTGGTAAAAAATTCTTATTTGTATTTGTCATTAAAACAGCTCAGTAAAAGAATCATCTAAATATAAATGGACAGAGTATAGAGAATTTCAACTTCAGATTGCTTTTCCCGAAATATAAAAATGTTTGATTTAAGACACTATTCTGGCAAATGAGCGAATATATACTAATATCCCAATTTTGATCCTCATTTAACTTTGATGTTAAAATTGGTGATATAAGTGAATTATAATCAAGTCTGACGATTTGGTTTGTTTCTTCATTTATCTAATGAATAGAACTCGGTATTAAGAATATTATTATTATTATTATTATTATTATTATTATTATTATTATTATTATTATTATTATTATTATTATTATTATTATTATTATTATTATTATTATTATTATTATTATTATTATTATTATTTGTCAATTGTGTAAGTAAATCCCTATGTAGTATTCTTGCTTAAGATTTGCATAGTCTCATGTCCAATTACCCTTTTTGGGAATATTTCGGTACTAGCTATGATTTATTTTTCCTGTGATGCAGTTGAGTCATCACGGAGTTTATTGTTATTTCAACGGAATAGATAAATTGATAAGAGGAGTGACATTTTCTCCTTCGGTTCTAAGTCAAATGGACAATTTCCGCATGGTCCGGACCTTAAAAGGGAACTTCTGGTGTCTTTTCAGATGTTCCATAAGTGGTATTATTCCATTTAAGTCCCCCAGTGAAAATTTTTTTTGGAAAGGGGAGTTTTCTTATTTTTTACAACCAATTTTCTATTGCAACATGGGCGCAGCCATTTATGTGCGTCTCATCTGTTATGTGTGACATCATGTCGTGGAATGCTCAAATAGGCTGAACTATTCCACCAGGCGTGCTGTCTACACAATTCAGGGACATACACACACACAAGTTTAGAAAACTGCCGTTCACCCCATCACACCACGCACATTTCGATTGACAAGTATAAATATCAATTCAAATGCATACAAGTGGAGTCACCATAGTATAGATAGCAGTAAATAGCCGCCCTATCTTCGTCGGTACCGTGGTCTGTTCAGACCGTCATTTCATGTTGATCTATTTTCACTCATAGCTGTGGCCACCACTATTTCCTTTAAGGAGAAAAGGGTTCCTGAATACGCGATGTTGAAAAAACACATAAAGAAAAACTACCCGGGCCACTATTTGTAATCCTGAAAAACATCATCATTAATAACTGTCGCCATTCTCTCTCTCTCTCTCTCTCTCTCTCTCTCTCTCTCTCTCTCTTGGCAATGTTGCAACATCACATATATTACACACACACGCACACACTTGACCATGCGCTGTATGCTTTCGTAAGAGCTGTCACTATTGCCATGAGTGGTAGGTCTCAATAATCCCTTACAGGTATGTGCCGTTTTGCTTTAGTACTTTTGATTCATCCGTGTACTTTGGCGTTCCTCGTTCGTAGACAGCATGTCTAAAATGTGACTAGTCTTTGGTACATTATATCATAGATACATACATACATACATATATATATATATTATATATATATATATATATATTATATATATATATATATATATATTATATATATATAATATAAACCTAGATGGACAGATTAATATTAATAAAAACCTCAATTAGAGCATTATGCACGAAGAATGGTACGCACACATTAGCTTTCCTATTCCAAACGGAGTAATTTCCATGCACTGTCATATGTAAATATACCAGTACACCGTTTTTCTACACAAAATGACACTCTCTCTCTCTCTCTCTCAACTTATATCAAATGCAAAGCCTTAAACCTAAATGAAGGAACAAATGAAGAATTCCAGACCTTAGGGGCAAAATGAGAGAGAGAGAGAGAGAGAGAGAGACGAGAGAGAGATGAGAGAGAGAGAAAAAAAGAAGGAGAAGGGCAGACAAAAAAGAGATATGGACTGTATTAGTGCGGGCATACTTGTTGCAAACGTTCAATTGAACTAAAGAATTCATACATTATATATATATATATATACATACACACATATATATATATATATATATATATATATATATATATATATATATATATATATATATTTATATTTAAAAAATCACAGTAGATGCACGCGACTTCATTAAATGAGCAAATACCACAGGAAAATGACAGGCAGAAATCCAAGAGCTTTCGTCTTTACTAAGACATTGTCAAGAACGAATGAAATACAGTTCGAAAGAAAGCCTCTTTTGTTCATTACTACTCCAATGACCATCAAAATGTTAAATTCTCTCTTTTTTTCTGGAATGTTCCTAAGGCCTTTACGTGTCTGTAGCCCCCAGTTTATTGACGCTGAGATTAAAACTATTCATAATATTGCCTTGAAACTTCAATACCCAAGGACTTTTGTAGATGTGGCATTTTGAAGAGCTACACAAACATTTAATTTAACTAATGACAAGCTTGGATATAGTAAGCCACATCATTCCTAAAATTACCTTAGGCCTTTACGTGTCTGTAGCCTTCAGTTTATTGACGCTGAGATTAAAACTATTCATAATATTGCCTTGAAACTTCAATACCCAAGGACTTTTGTAGATGTGGCATTTAGAAGAGCTACACAAACATTTAATTTAACTAATGACAAGCTTGGATATAGTAAGCACATCATTCTAAAACTTACCTTATGATGAAATTCCTAGAATTTTAAAGCTTTTTAACATATATTATTAACATAATCATCGCGGTTAAGAAGAACCACACCTCTACCCTTGTCTGGTTTTGAAATAATGATATTATCTAGTTTACTAAGATTTCTGAGAATATCCAAGTCTTGCTTTTTGAAAAAAGGAGTCCAACAAGTGGTCAGAAATCTTAGTAAACTAGATAATATCATTATTTCAAAACCAGACAAGGGTAGAGGTGTGGTTCTTCTTAACCGCGATGATTATGTTAATAAAGTGTTGAGTATTTTAAATGACACGTCAAAATTTAAAAGGATTTGGTGTACCGGATTTTGCCACTATTTTTCGATTAGAAGATCGTATCAATAGGTTTCTAAAAAGTTTGATTTGACAATAAGATAATTGACAACGACACTTACCAGAATTTGATGAGTACTGGTGGTTCTTATGGAACAATGTATGGTTTACCCAAAGTGCATAAGGACGGTGTCCCTATTAGACCAAATTCTTGCTTCCTACGAAACCCCTAATTATAAGATGGCTAAGTTTTTGGTGCCCTTGTTGAATGAATTTTCTATGAATAATTATTCAGTCAAAAATTCCGAACAATTTAGGGACAACGTTCTTATGCAAGATTCTGATTTATTTATGGTAAGCTTGGATGTGGAGTCTCTTTTTTACCAATGTCCCTGTGGAAAGGAGACAATACAAATAATCTTAGACAACAATTTTTACCAACAAGATATTTTATTTCACGGTTTTAATTATGATAATTTTAAGAAATGTTGCAACTGGCAGTGCAGGACACTGCCTTTATTTTTAATAATACAGCTTACACTCAGGTTGAAGGTATGGCCATGGGAAGTCCTCTTGGCCCAGTTTTTTCTAACATCTTCATGTGCCATCTAGAGGAACAGTTGCTGGACAACTGTCCCCGCTCTTTTCTGCCGTTATTTTACAAACGGTATGTAGACGACACCTTCTTACTTTTTAGAACTAAAGAGCAAACCGATTAGTTTCTTGAATACGCCAATGTAGCCCATCCCAACATTAAGTTCACGATCGATTACGAAGAAAACAATAAACTTGCATTTTTGGATATACTTGTGTCCCATAACGAGCAGGGCTTCTTGTTACTTACTATTTTAAGAAAACAAACCTTTACTGGCTTAAGTACAAATTTTTTATAGCAGTTGTCATTTTAATTTCAAACTAAACTCCTTAAGTACTCTCTTCCACAGGGCCTATACTTTATCCTCCACTTGGTCTGGTTTCCACCAAGAAATCTCATTTCTCCAAAATTATTTTTAGAAAATTGCTACCCATCCAAGCTTTTTTTTAAACAATTGTATAATTTTCTTAATCGTAAGTTTGTTCCTGGTTTTTTAATTATCCCTACTGTACCCAAGTTGGCATTTTACTTCAGTATTCCTTTTATTCATGATAAGTCCTTTTATGTTCAGTTAAATGACATTCACCGACACCTTCCGGCAGTTAACAGTAGAGTTATACCAAAGAACCCGTTAACCATTGCTTCGCTTTTTAAACATAAAGACAGACTAAGCTCCTTGATAACTTCTAATGTCGTTTATTTATATACTTGCCCCAAATGTAAGGTTGGGAAATATGTGGGGGCTTCTCGTCGCCTACTAAAAGTCAGAATTGATTGTCATCGGGGAGTTGTTTACAGAACAGGCAATAAATTAACTAATCCTGAATTTTCTAATATACGCGATCATGCCAAAAAATGTAAACAAGATATTGAATGTAAACATTTTAAAATTCTCTCCAGAGCCACCTCAACCTCATCAATTAGCAATAGCCGAATCGTTATATATTAAGAAGCTTGTTCCTCCTTTAAACAATCAAACTACCTCCACAACACTACCTGTCTTGAGTGTGCCCCTGTCTCTGTTTTTTATGTCATTAGGTCCTTGGTTCCCGTCCTGAAAGGTAGCGGTCTATTTCTTTCATTCTGTCTGTTGCATTTTAGTTTTTTTTTTTTTTTTTTTTTGTGTGTGTGTTTAAAGTGTAAATATTTTTCAAATTGTAAATTTCTTAATTCTTAAGTCTTTTATATAATATAATTACGTTTTTCAGCTTTGAAAATGAGGCTGTGTCCTCGAAACGTCAGCTTGTTTAATAAATGGACAATTACTAGTACATGACGTCTCCTTCAGCTCCTTGTTGTATGTTGGTTGATAGCAACGCTTCCCATATCCATATATATATATATATATATATATTATATATATATATATATATATATATATTATAATATATATATATATATAGATATATATATATATATTTATATTATATAATATATATATATATCCATATATATACTATATATATATATGTGTGTATATATATATATCTACTATATATAGTATATAATTATATATATATATATATATATCTATCATATATCTCATATACTATATATATATATATATATATAGTATATATATATATTATGAGTCGTATGACAATACTCTGTGAGTAGCTGACAAATGTATCAGTTATGTTTGAGGTACAATTTATGGTTCTTATCGGGATAGCTTTCCATTGAAATATGGAAGTGGATAGTACATGCACGTATCTCCATTACTACTATTTAAAACCCGGTGTTGCTCGTGTCCACTGGGACGTGCTAGACAGTCAAAAACTCCGTAATCTGTAATTTGACCCTAGTAGACACCTGAAAATACTGATAATTTTTGCCAGAGAGACGGATTTTTCTAACCGCTTTTGGAATAAGTTGTACCAACTTGATTTAGAATCTCCAGGATATTTTCTGTCTTTTGGACAATAAAGGGTATATTGTTCTCAAATGTCTTTATTCGTGTAGACCATCTCTATAACTCTCCCAGATTTTATCTGCAAGATATTTTACTTAAATATTCGTAATGGGTGTTAAGTACAATTCTCTATGTGAGATCTTTACAAATTTGAAATGTTGTAAGTGTGTATTTACATAGAAGAAAATTTTATTAGAGCTGTGTTTTATAAGTACCGCAGACAGCGCAACCATTTCAGAGTAATGCTGTGTATTTTTTTTCCTATTCCACTGTAGATTATCTCTTCTCGTTGAATACTCAAAGAGGACTGAATATACTGAATATATTAACAAATGAAAACCAAGAGAAATTGCAGCTGCGCAGTCATCTGAATGATTTTTAATCAGGAGAAATTCGCTCTTTGATTTAGCTAAATAAGCTTATTCTGGTATATCGTACTGGGAAGTTGTTCTTTAGAACACGCATTGTGTGAATCAACTCGTTAACAGTTTGTATAGTATGAACAAATATGCAGAAAAAATGATATCAAATTAACAAATATAATCTGACATGCGAAGACAATCTTTACTTCTTTAAAACATATTGCCATCACCACACCTTTGTATTCATAGCAACACATTAAAACATAACAAAACTCAGAAAACTCAAAGATTCGAAAGCTTAATTTCTCCAATTTACGAGCAATTATAGCCGTATGATTGTCAGCTTTACCAGCGGTCAAGTTCAGTCATTTATGGTTTATTTAGGGACACTCAACACTCCGTAGAAAGTTTTTCAATTATGATAATAATTTTATAAGATGAAATTATAGGTTCCTTTATTCATGGCTGTCAGGTCATCCTGTTAGATTAACATTGTTAGGTACAAATTCCTTAGCAATGCTTATTATTTTTTATATCATTATGTTTTTAATTTCTTATATAAATTTGAATTTATTTTAGCTTACAATAACTGATTTTAAACGTTATCCATTTTTTCTTTACTAGCTCAGTGTATGACCACTTTCATTGTTTCAACCGATATTACCAATAATAATAATAATAATAATAATAATAATAATAATAATAATAATAATAATAACGTGAATATAAATAAGCTACTTCTTAAGTCATAGGTAAGATACAATTCTAATGAGGGAAGATGATGTTTACAAATAATTTAAAAAAAAGAAAAGCGTCATCGGTTGAAATAAATGAGAAGAGCCTGAAAGGTGAAACGTCTTGTGAAAGTGAGGATGATTAGAAGTTTCCTAAAAAAAAAATAAGTATATGCTTTATCCTGCAGTCTTTTAAGCAGTCCGTTTAATTAAAAATACACAGTGGGTTTTGTTTTGCAACCATTAGCAACTATAATCATTACTAATGATGCAACTTTATAAAACTTCCTCCAGCACTGATAAACAAAGAAACGAAGGCCACCTTTTACCGAAGGAAAAGAGACATCCAAATAACGGATGCTTGTGAAGTCTTTGCACGAAAACAATATCAAACTGTCTGCGATATTTACACCACTCGCCACATCGCCAGTGGCCCTTTTGTGGACTTTCTTTGGCCCAACAATAGGCGCCGATATCCCATTTTCTATCTTTTGCCAGAATGAGGCCATGTCCGCACATAACCGCAGGCTGAGCCCCTGGACGATAACAGTGTTGCCAGATTCGGGAGAGCAGATGGAAGAAATAGGAGAGAAAGCGAGAGAGAATTTTTGTACACTGACACTTGCACTCGTAAAGCTTATTTGGATGAATATAAGACAGATGTATTTTCTTATGTGAAATGTTATTAAAGAAATAGCATATAATATATATATATATATATATATATATATATATATATATATATATATATATATATATATATATATGCACGTCACATTTCAGCACGATATTATTATGGGAAGCCACCATATAACCCTAGTACATTTAAGCTTTCAATAACAATGGTTAACCCGAACCCCAAAGCTATCCGCTCCCCACATCACTCAACTTATTGGCTGCCTAACACCCTGAGGGGTTTGGGGTTGTGTAGGGTGTTGGTATCACTGGCGGCAAGCCCCCGTTTTCATTAGTTTTGTCAGTCAACAATAGGTGGCTCCCCAATAGGCAATCCTTTTGTCGGCAGCCAATAGCAAACACAAAAGTTTCAATCCCTGGGTTTCGGGAAGAATGAAAATGGATAAAGTTATATCAGTTGGTGCTTCTATTAGTCTTTGAGAACGAGCTAAAAGTTTTGAAAGATGTCCATTATTGGCTGGAATAATGGTGGAGGGAGATAACACCTCCTGCTGCACACTTCCAATATTCAACTCTTGAGCAATGCAAAAGAAAAGAAATAATAATAATAATAATAATAATAATAATAATAATAATAATAATAATAATAATAATAATAGCGACAGCAGCAAAAATACGTAGGGACTGTATCCTCAGTAAACATCTAGAAAGTTAGAAGTCACAGTAATATATTATTGAAAACATCAGGCGAAAAGATGACGGTACCGAAGCGGTTATGAAGGCATCATCAGTAATGAATGAATATGGTCTTTCATAGACAAGACCTGCGCATAACATAGAAGCGAAACAGTGTTTATAATATTGATTTAATATACATACTTCGAAATATCACAAGTGATGAGAGCGTGTCTTTATCATATTTCATATGACCGACTACATTGATCAAAACAGTTTTCTTGTATTTGCTGATGCATGTTTTTTTATTTTAGAAGTTATTTCGATTCAAAATGACATATGTTTAAAACATACATATAGATGTTTTCCTGGTTCATGATTCAAATCATAACGACTTGTTTGTTTGGAAACATTTATCCTGGGTGGTGAGAAACATAATCATATACGTAACTTTGTAAGGATCTGTTATCTGTTAATTAAATGTTGCCTGCAATGTTAACGAAGTCTTCGCATAAACAAACATGTCTTCGAAAATTGACGTTAATAGCATTTAAAGTACGACTTAAGGAAACAATTCGTTATTATTACGTCATCCTTAAAAAAACGATTTGCTTTGCATAAAATCTGAAAGAGAACTACTCTAATAAAAGCATTTGAATTTGATAGGTGTTAAGCACGTATATACTACGAGGGCTATTATCCTTGTCTTGGTGAGGTCGGTAACGCGACGTCATTTTGATTTGCCGGATGAGGGTTTGAATCCCGCTACGGACTTCAGAATGATTTCATATATTTTGTATATGGATAATAACTTTTGCAGTGAAATATATGCAAATACGTGAAGAATTCGAGAAGCTAAGAGGGCATTATATATATATATATATATATATATATATATATATATATAATATATATATATATATATATATATATATATATATATAACATATTATATATATATATATATATATATATATATATATATATATATATATATATATATATTCTCAGGAAGTAATAGCTTTCTTTATTTGGAAATTTCATCTTAAGGGCTCTGTCCTTTCGTCGGTTAAAAATAAATGGGAACTTAGTAAAGGAGGATTTACCTAGGAAAGCACTTTTTCGACAGATGAGCAATGTCAAGTTGATGTCTGGTATTCACTGATAGTTTCTAGATGTTTATGCAGTTACACGCGGTTGTTATATTTATAAATTACTTTAGTAATTTATAAATATAACATAATTCTTTAAGTGGTGGTGGTCGCATGATATGATCTTGATTTCGTCGACTGAATATTGCAACCAGAGATTCTTTTACATATGTACTGAATAACCCGATGTCATTTTGTTGAAGATGTGTCCTATTTGCGGGGCTTCACTATTTCCCTTTTCCTGAGAATACACCAGCCGAACCCACCCCTTTTTGTTGGCTCCACAGATGGTGTTAAAATTTTTCTTGAACATGCCTTGAGCTTATTATCTGAGGTTCTTTGCCTCCTTGAATTAACGATGCAGTCAAGGACAACACAGTTTTTCGTATGATTATAAGTGAAACAAGTTCTTAAAAGAATTATTCCATTTCATGTCAAAATGGTCTTACCTGGATGAGAAATAATCCTGATGGAAATATTTTTTTTGAATTAAACATATCAAGCTCATGTTTTATTAACCACCAAAGTACTATATATAGCTGTTAATAACAATTAGTGTGTAATGAAGGTTTTCAATCGCTTAATGATTTGTTTACATAAAGTATACACATTTAATTGACGTGAGATATTTCATTATAAAATAATAATTGTTGCTAAATTAAGTCAGGTTCTAGCTGCGGAAGGCGAACAATCTTTCAAACCACAATTTACGGACTTGTTATATAAGGATCATGATGTTTGGAACGCGTAATTAAAGAGAAAACGGGTCCTTGGTATTCTTATTAATTGTATCAAATAAGAACCGAAGCTGAAGATCTGTTAGTTCTTGCACACTTATTGCAGAGCTATTCTTCAGTGTTCCTGTATCATACACGATTGATATTTTGTCTGTGAAATGTAATCATACTGTACTACATGTGGTCGTTTTGAGTTGTTCCGAATGTCGTCGTTTGGTCTTAGCTACACACATATCACGTTCGTTAGCATATGTTATGTAAATATGGATGGCTTAGTTTTTTCCAGTGTTTTGGAGTAACATCTTAATAAATTGTTGTTTGCAAGGAGGTTAAGGCAGTCCAAATTGAAGTTAGGCTTTCTAAATGTGAGATGTGTTATGTCAACAGTTGGTTTGATTTTCCTTGAATCATAGCTAATGGTGTTCAATAGTACTTGGGGATGACTTTTTATAATCTAAGAATTATTCTCATTTATAGAAAAACTACTCACAGAAATAACAAAGGAATGTGGTGAATTTCTTTTTAGGATAGGTTTCAACCAAAAGAGCTTTTGATACACTCAAACAAGATTTGTTCCCTGAAAGTCAAATATTTATCATTTTATCAAAACCATTCTTGCTCATCATTTAAACATCAGTTTGATTACAATTCATACTTTTAGGTTACATCTACGTAAACAAAAGTCAAAGTTAGTTCATTTTTGCTGTCATTGAAATACAAGTCAATGCTATTGTAATACTTTGTGCAATACTAATCATATATACAATTAATGCTTTGTGCAATTTAAATTTGTTATGCAGAGTGTAACACGAGTTTATGCAAAAAGAACTTTTGAGCAGAACATCTACTCTAAACATATGCTTTTTAAGGCTTCGTTTGTCTGTGAAGGGAATTTTAAAATAACCGTTATCATTAGCGCTGCTTTCACGCGATGGATGTTGGTAGTTAGAAGCCAGGGTTTGAAAGGGGGGGGGGGGGGGGGCGGGGGGGGGGGGGGGGGGGGGCGGTTAAAGTGAATTAATTATGATTTGTTTTCTTGTAAGTAATATAATTTTAACGTTTAGCTAACTGCAGTAACGTATGGCTTTATGTATAAAGTAAGTAGTATAAATGTTGCTGAGCAACGATCATTAAATTTTAGCGCACTTTGTCCTGACGCCTCGTCACGGAATTGTTAAACCAGGAATCATGACTGGGTCTGTGTATATGACTGGATCTGCTGAATACTTTAAATGGAGAAGGAAAAAGATTTTGAAAAATATATTTGCAATATTTGATAGGTGTAATGAAGAAGCAATCCTATCCTTGATAGAGGGGAGAGTCATTCAGGCTTACTTTTCTTTTCCTTTTTTTTTATTGGTGTCTAATGAACGCCATTGATAGGGAAGAAAAAGGAATCAATGATGTATGCATTTTTTTTCCTTCAAAACCTAACTAGTACATTTGATTGGGAGGTGCTTTATTCACATCGACCTAATCGTTCCATCATCCCTCCAAACGGCAATCCGCCCTCCCCCAACATCCCACGTTACGGCAACTTCTCACTACCAATCTCCATCCACCGGAAGCAGTGTTAATGATAACGGTTATTTTAAAATTCCACTCACCGGCAAACGAAGCCTGAAAATCATGATAATCGAACATTTCTACTTAAAATTACATTTTCTTTCATTCCCAAAAATATTTGCATAAACTCGTGTTACACCCTGTATGTAGTTCTGAAGTAATTCTTATAATGCCATAAACCATTTAGTGAATTTTAATTTTTCATTCAGGCCTAAACATCAACTTTGTTTGTTGGCATGTTGTTTTTACGTTGCAAGGAACCAGTGGTTATTCAGCAACGGGACCAACGGCTTTACGTGACTTCCGAACCACGTCGAGAGTGAACTTCTATCACCAGAAATACACATCTCTGACCCCTCAGTGGAATGTCCGAGAATCGAACTCGCGGCCACCGAGGTGGCAGGTCAAGACCATACCGATCACGCCACTGAGGCGCTTAAACATCAACTTTGGCACATGGTTTTACAAGAATTTGGCGCTCAGATTATGTGTTTAGGTGACACTAATACTTTTGCACACCTATATCTTCTTTTTTTTCTGTTATGATTGATAACGATTCAAGCGTAGTTGCAAAATCTTTTCATAGTTGGTAAATACATAGTAGAGCATGTATATCATGCTAATCTCTGAGGATTCAATTTTTTCATACCAGTTATTTGATTAATACTATTATGCTGACGGTGTTTTTGCAGGAATCGCAGATATAGGTATGCTATGAGTACTCTTATAGTTCAAGTTATTATGCACAGAAATTTAATGGATAAGTTCCTATATCATAGAGGTTTAAAAGAAACGTTCGTGTATGGTCGCATAGTAACAAGTAAAATACTCATATATATATATATATATATATATATATATATATATATATATATATATATATATATATATATATATATGCGTGTGTGTGTGTTGAGCGAGCGAGCGCGCGCCTATGTATGTTTTTTAAGTCGATCTTATTTATATATGTTCCCAGGAACCGTGAGGCCTGCCTTTGGAATAAGGGTTATACGGCAGTACCTTTTGTTAAAATACATATATGGCACTTCGGATTTTACTTTGCAGTCACTGGTGCAATACGTTTACTGACTAAGTGCCCATGTAAGCATGATTTCATATGTCGCTATGGTATTCTGGAACTGTTCTAAGTTGTTCAAGGATTGCGGAACTCAAATATTTCAGAACTCGTTGAACATTCTATAGATAATTGGAACGGTAACACTTAAGTTTATCAAGTCCATTCGACTTGTGGAGAGAATTATTATTATTATTATTCTAGTAGAAGACCCTCTTTTAGGCAAATGTTGTTAAAAAGAAGTGGCAGAATTAAGCGAGTTGATTTTATATATTACGTATATTTGTTTTTTTATATTTTTCTTACAATGCGCATCTCAGGCTCAGCGATGTTTTTGAGGTGTAACTGGCCAATATTCATATGAGAATTTCTAAAAATTATAAAAATGCTGAAGGTGATCCTATTTTAATAAAATAAATGATCACCTTCAGCATTTTATCATTTTTTAGAAATTCCCATTATGTATATTGGCCAGTTAGTCAGAAACATCGCTGAGCCTGAGAAGCGAATTGTAAGAAAAATAGAAAAAACAATATATAATATCATCTCGCTTAATTCTGCAATTCTTTCTAACAGTATTATTATTATTATTATTATTATTAATTATTATTATTATTATTATTATTTTATTTGGTTACTGACATTATTACTATTATTCCTGTTACTATTATATCTATAACACTATATTACCTATTATTAATATCATTATTATCAACAATTATTATTATTATTATTATTATTATTATTATTATTATGATTATTATTTTACAACAAACAAAATACTATTCATTAAGGAACTTGCAAGCAGAAGTGAGTATTTTTTCATTGTTAACAGAATACACCTAATAAAATGGCATAAAATAAGTAATAGAACATAAGCTACTTTCTAATAAGTCATATTCTTAACTTAAAAAAAAAAGAGAAAAAAAATTAGACTTACAATACATGCAACTGAGAAACATGCAAAAATCATGTCATAAAGACTTGCTGAACTTAACTTACAAAGTTGCTATAGCCGATATAGTCCCGAATTGTAATATGGATATTCTACTTTTGTTAAAGCATTAAAACGTACCCTTATGATGTTGTTTGGTCCATATGATATATAATGATGATCTTCTGATGTTCATTTCTATTGAACTAAAACAACATCAAGCTATATGAAATTGCTCTCAGAGTTTTTAAAAGTAAAAAGTCAAGATTTTTTTTTTTAAATATACACTGTCTCATGATTCAAATGGTCTTTGTAATAGTTTGTAAGTTAAGTTCAGCAAGTCTTTATGACATGATTTTTGCATGTTTCTCAGTTGCATGCTTGTAGTCTAATTTTTTTCTCTTTTTTTTTTAAGTTCAGAATATGACTTATTAGTAAGTAGCTTATGTTCTGTTACTTATTTTATGCCATTTTAATAGGTGTATTCTGTTAACAATGAAATGTCTCACTTCTGCTTCCAAGTTCCTTAATGAATAGTACATTGTTTGTTGTAATAATAATAATAATAATAATAATAATAATAATAATAATAATAATAATAATTGTTGATAATAATGATATTAATAATAGGTAATATAGTGTTATAGATATAATAGTAACAGGAATAATAGTAATAATGTCAGTAACCAAATAATAATAATAATAAAATAATAATAATAATAATAATAATAATAATAATAATAATAATAATAATAATAATAATAATAATAATAATACTGTTAGAAAGAATTGCAGAATTAAGCGAGATGATATTATATATTGTTTTTTCTATTTTTTCTACAATTCGCTTCTCAGGCTCAGCGATGTTTCTGACTAACTGGCCAATATACATAATGGGAATTTCTAAAAAATGATAAAATGCTGAAGGTGATCATTTATTTTATTAAAATAGGATCACCTTCAGCATTTTTATAATTTTTAGAAATTCTCAATATGAATATTGGCCAGTTACTCAAAAACATCGCTGAGCCTGAGATGCGCATTGTAAGAAAAATATAAAAAACAATATACGTATATATAAAATCAAACTCGCTTAATTCTGCCATTCTTTTTAACAACATTTGCCTAAAAGAGGGTCTTCTACTAGAATAATAATAATAATAATAATAATAATAATAATAATAATAATAATAATAATAATAATAATAAATAATAATAATAATAATAATAATAATAAAAGGGTCGGGATGTTGTTTTTCTGGTTACTATTCCAAGTGAATCCGTCCTTTTGTATGTAAAGATAGTTATTTTAGTAGTATAATGAGTCTCGAAGATTAGTATCACATTACACAAGGGTAAGATTTTTTTTTTTTTTTAGTATGCGTTCGTCGATACGAATTATAAAATAACTGCAGTTGATCCAAAGGTAAAGTAACATATACGTTGGAATTATATTGCAATTTCACGAAGTTTATGAGGTCAAAATTTTAAAGTTGTATAAGCAATTGTTTTTTTTTTTATCCTATGTCAAATATTGATTTTCTGGTTGCATATTTTGTTAGTTGTATATCTCAACACATCTTATGATCTCGAATTTTAAGGAGGTCCTTGTGCTTATATGAGTAATTAAGATTATACTGTTGCTGATGTCAGTGACTTCAGAATCTTACATTCGCTGAATCATTCATGGGTATGTTCAATGAGTCTATTTGTTTTACACCCATCAACAATAAGGAATGCGTCTCTGCAACTTGTGCCACGTGGGACTTTCACAGGCATATTTCTGTGTCTTGTGCTCTCAACGATTCTTGCAGGTTACAAAGGTACTTGCTTGCATCGCAACTGCATTCAGCGGATTTATGCTGTTTGCTGGAGAATGCTGGCCTCTTTCTTTGGGATGTCTCGAGTGAGGGCGTTGCGCGCCTATATCCATATGTATATGTATTTCTACGGGAATGTAGTCGTTTCGGGAAAAGACTACACCGGTCTGCACCAGTTAGCCATCACTCAATCGTGGTGGAATTCCATCGTTGGCCCTGATATCAAGAGCGGAAAATACATCGACATTGGGTCAGACGATGCTCACATAATTTATCCGTTTAAAGTTCTGAGAATGTCGAGGGGGGAAATCTTTTACTATTTCCTGCATGTATAAATATATTTTTTTCTCGAATCTAAGACATGTTTTATTTGCATTCTTATGATATCTTTTCGTTAATTCAGTTCAGCATAATTCTTGGTTATTTTTATTCAATAATTTAAGTATTAAACCTCACTTGTGAAAGTATTTTGTTTTATTTGTGTGTTTAGCCTGAATGTCTGCGTAAATGCTTTGATTTATATTTCTTTACCATGAATTTACTTACTTTGCTGCGTCACTAACTGTTTGATTTGTTGATGCTCTTGATATAATATGATGCTAACATGTAGGACGACGTGTATGGTGTCTGAGTATCTGTAATAGTTGCATCAATAGTGGCATAATTGTTTATATGATTCTTTCTATGTGGATTATGCTTATAGATAAATGACTGAATTATAATAACTGAAGTCTGGTCATAGGTGTTTTCTGATGATGAAGTCTGGACATAGGATGTTTATCCGTCGAGGTAGTTATTTTTGGTCAAAGACCTCTTGTGCTTGACCATGTCCGTGTTTGATCGCGTGGTTACTAATCTCTGTGTTACACACATCTCCCTCGTGATATGCCCAGAACATATGAGAACACCTCATGTGAAATGCATTGACACTTATTATCAGTGGAAATACGTTGAATAAACTGAGGTACCAGTTACTCCAGATAACGTGTATTTTTTTTAATCATATATATTACAAAGGATTTGTTCTCGATAATAGTCTTTTTTGCGAAATATACCCTCGCTACTGGGATTTTCCTGATTTGCCTGACGTTATTTGCAAGATGGCCTAGCCTATAGCACAGCAGTCGGATCCTAGTCGACGGACAAGTGAAGACGGTGACAAATTTTAACAATATTTTATTAAAAAAATATATACATGTCTCATGACTACTCTTACATTCGATAGAAAAATGGGATTCACTAACACAAACGCTGTACCAGATCTCAATTAACGACCACGTGATCCTTACGGGATCCGTGACCGGCTCAATCTCAACAATCACCAAATGATAGAAAAATCACAAAAAAAAGGCGACACGACTCGGGGAACGATACGCATCTTAACATTGCTCCGCTGATAAACACGACTTACACAACACGAAGAAATATTGAACTAAGTACTCTGGTTACAATGCAAGGTAAGTTGCAGATCTGACAGCGAACACGGGAGCATCAGAAAAACGCATCTTACCTCTCGGATGCTTTGCAAAGGAAGGACGAGCACTTACTCGGGTGATGCTACCTACGATAGCCAGTTAGACAATTTCGAATTCAAGTACTGCCCAATCATTAGTTGATGTAGCAGTTTCAATACAAATTACACGATAAAATGATATATGTAGTAAGCTCCCACGACTCTGTCAAAAGCAGATTGAAAAACATACATAAATACATCATACATAAGAGAAAGGGCCATCGCCCCCTGCCGCCAGCTTTCTTCTTCTCATTACTTACTTCAGCCTCGGGACGGCGGATTTAAGTCGAGGGAAAATGGTGTACACATTTTCCCCCGACATTCTTTGTGTAGCTACCATGCCTTTACAGGGTCCGACTTTACAGCAGCATTTTCAAGAAAGGGTAAAAGGTCAAAGCTTTGGAAATTATGCAGAAGAATCTTGAATATCATTGAATTCTAAGTCAGCTGGGAGAATCGCTATCGCTAAATGATGATCAGGTTGCTGGACGGGAGAAATATGTATGTGCAATGTATGGTCAAGCGAGGTATTTCGCGGTATCTGATGTAAGATATAGTTTGTTCATGAAAAAGCTACACTCAAGTGCTAGTCTAACAACTCTTCAAAAGTTAAAGGTATTGATCCAAGAATGCTGCCTCCCCCTAACCCTTTTTTGTAGTAAAAAAAATAAAAGACTTAATGCTGTTTCATGGCTGTGGAAGAGAGCAGTGTGTCAGAAACCACATGACGGTTTTGATCCCACTTGAACATTGATGGTATCTAGAAAACGATAGATTTGGCATGCGCAAAACGTGTTCCTGGAAAGAATCCTCTTGAAACAGTAACCAAGCCTTGCAGTTTGCAGAGGTAGATTTCTACTGCATTCATGGAGGGAACAACAGAAAGTAAGATCTGCAGGTCAAAGGCCAAATCAAAAAGGTACGGAAACTAATTCCGGACAAATAACCCTCCTCTTAACGTGTCAGACCCATAGTCACTGCCTTATTCTTTTTGCCCAATACCGCTTATACATTTTCTGAATCCTCATAAAAAGAGGAAACTTCTTTGTACTTGTCAATTCTTTTTTTCATAAATCTTTTGGATTTCGAGTAAATTCACATAAAATTTAATATTTTTCACTTGCTAGTGCCAGTTTTTTTTTTTTTTTTTTTTTTTTTGGCGTATAATTTCCAGAAAAAGTGTTGTAGATACGTAAGTATGTTGAAACAAAAGAGGTTCTAAATTTTACTGGAAACATTTTGAAAAAATCCAATTTGGAATAGGGTCGGGCCATGTTCGCCTGGCGGCCATGTTGATGGCGTCAAACAGATACACCCATCACTGAAATTCTGTAAAACATTCTTTTCTGAGACTGTCTGGTCATGTAGAAACAAAATATATCCTCAAACGTTTTGCACTCGTTTGGGTAAATAAATGTGCCCTGGCTCTTGGACTCAGTTATTATTATAACAATCACTTTTAGGAATTTTGGTAAGACACTTCCTCTAATAGAAATATCTTTAGGTGAAAGTCTTCATGAGCATAATCAAGTTACCTTATTTTTTCAGCCAAGTCAATACCAATTTATTCCTCCCCTGTTCTGAACCAGCAAATCAATTGTATCAGACTGGTGCTTGACTGTAGGCTCGTTCAGCTTCCAGGAATATCATGGCACTCTGGCGAAGCATAGATCTTTCACGGCTGGATAGGCCACTGGTTTGAGTGGGTGTCTGGAACGAAGGATCCTGCTGATCAGGAACACAAAGCATCTCATGAGGATGGAGAGCAGTCCACCTGAACTCAAGGATTTTCATCCACAGACTTCCATGGTTGCAGCACTAGAGTCATAACTAAGAGAGATCTGGCATGGCTGTGATCCT
>NC_087204.1:59930243-59946974 GCF_015104395.2 Macrobrachium nipponense
CACCGCACGCGATGTTGCTGACATCGGTGGTGAGCATCAGGGGGGCGTAGGGTCCTGGTGAGCCAGGGTTGTGGCCCTGCTGAGAGAAGACTTGGTTCAGGTGAAGGTGAGCTGCTGGTCTTCTCCCCATGTCAGCTTCTTAGGTTTTCCCTTCAGGACCTCAGTCAAAGGCCACATGGTGCTGGCAACGTCCGGGACGAACCTTTGGTAATAATTCACAATCACAATGGATTCTTGGAGGGCCTTGACAGTCATCGGTGTCAGGAACTTCTCCACTGCAGCCACCTTTGACGCCATGGGACAAACTCCTGCTGCTGCAATTTTGTGGCCGAGTAAATCCACCTTCTCGATGCCGAAGGTGCATTTGTCAAAACAGGTGACAAGTCCGTTCTCCTGTAGGTGCTTGAGGACAGCCTGATGTGGTTCAGGTGTTCCTCCTGCAATCTGGAAAAGATAAGAATATGGTCCACGTAGCAGACGCAGAAGGGTAAGTCACCGAGGATGCTGTCCATTAGGTCTTCAAAGGTGGCCTTAGCGTTCCGCAGGCTGAAGGTGGAGAAGGCGAACATGAAGGATCCTAAGGGCTTGATGATCGCTGTCTTCAGAATATCATCGGGATGGACGGGGACTTGAAAATATGACTTTAATAAGTCGATATTGGAGAAGACCTTAGCGCCATTGAGGGGCCCAGTGAGGTCCTGCATGTTTGGCAGGGGTAGCTGTCGGGTGTGGTGACGAGGTTCAGTCGCCAGTTGTCAATGCAAGGCCTCCACGTACCATCTGCTTTCTTCACCATGTGGGGTGGGGATGCCCACGGACTCACTGCCTTTTTACAGATCTCCATCTTTTCCATTTCTTTGAAAGTGGTCTTGGCTTCCTGGAGGAGCTTCAGTGGGAGGCGGTAGAACTTGGCATGAGTCGGGGGGCTCTTGGTCTCAACATGGTGGAAGACACCATGCTTGGGCGGCCCCAGCCACCTGGCGAAGCTCTGAGCGGAAGACGTCTGGAAACTCTTGGAGAAGGGAGGCTTATCTGTGGTGGGGAAAGACGGAGCAGATGGTGGGCACCCTTGGTTCTCTGGCAAGTGGGTGGGAGAGGCAGGTCTCGGTATCGAGAATTGACTGGCGGGTCACGTCCACCAAGAGGTTGTGGTGGGCGAGGAAGTCCGCCCGCAGGAGAGGGGTCTGTACATCGGCATGGACGAAGGGCCAGGTGTAGGTCCGGCCCAGGAATGCGATGGTCTGGGCCTTGGTGCCATAGGTGGGAATGGCCATCCCATTTGCAGCTATGAGGGCGGTTGGGTCGTCGGGGGCGCAGCTGCAATCCTCTGCAAACAAAGGGAACACCGACTGCAAGGCACCAGTGTCAACCAGCATCCTGAGGCCAGAGATGCTGTCCTAGATGTAGAAGCCCCTGGGTTGGGACTTCATTACTGCCACTGCCATAAGCCCTTTTTTTTGGGTGCTGCCTCCATCATTTTTTAAAGGGTGGAAGGAGCAAGGGCGCTCGCACTTCCGTGCCTTGCTGCCAAACTGGTGGTGGAAGCAGCACCATCTGACGTCTGGGAGGGGCTTCGACAATTGTTGGTATGCTGCACCAGCCGTGTCCTCCTACTGCAGGCTGTTGGCTGATGGAGGAGAGGAGAATTTTGCAGCTTGGGTGGTGGTAAATAGAGCGAAAACCCGCTACACCAGACTTTCTGTCACCATGGTCTCGGCATTAGGGATCTGGCTTCGGACTTTGGTGCGAGCTGGCAAAGAAAGAGTTGACTGAGGATGCTCTCCTCTTGCCTTCATCCTTGGTGGTCCACCTCTGGCAGGAGGACCAGGTCCTGGAGCTCATGCAAGGCCAGTCTGGGATCTGAGGTAGTCGAAAATTTGGGCGGCTCACTGGGGAACTGGGAAGGAGAAGACCTGGATGAGCTCCCTCTTCAGACCTTTTTAGTGCAGCTTCCTGGGATGGCTGTGCATCCATGGGGTGAGGCATTTGAAGGCAGCCACTGTGAGGGTCCCGGCGATGAGGTTTGCCTTGGTGCTGTCCTGGGTGATGCCGTGGATCTGGAACTGTATTTCTGCCCGTTGCAACCATGTTGCGACGTCCTCACTGCAGAAGGACAGCTGCTTGATGTGGTGGGGCTCCGACGGTGCAGTCGTCCAGGGCGCGGGCATGGGTGTCGAGGAGGACTCGAGTGCGAAGAAGGATCGTCTTGCGGGTCGTGGGGTCGAGGTGGACACAGAGGAGTCAAGTGAATGCGTTGAACTCGCCATCGTACTGTCAGACTTACATTTACGGTCGATGAGAAGTAAGATTGAACGTCAAAACACTTCTGCGAAGTAATGCCGTTGTGAGTTCGCTAATGGCATTGAGAAGTACCAGAGAACCTAGACTAGGTGTCGTATGGGTCCGTTAAAGGTTCTCTGAAGGTGAGCAGCGGTAATTATACTTCGACAGATCTAAACTGAGAGATTGTTTTCTTCTTTGGGTAAGAACCCTGTTGCCACATCTACCAGTATCCAGTTTTGAATTGCTTACTTTATAACACATGAATCAATAAATCGGTAGTTGAAAGTTTTTAGCATGTTTTGCTAAAGGTAAGCATTCACATATTGTGATTATAATGTTATTTCTAAATAAAATGAGAAATCGCATTTATAAATGTGAAAGCTGTTTCGAAAGACCCTACTACTTTTCCTGTTACCTTTGACAGGAGACATACAGGTGGACCAAATCTATTAAACCATGAAGTTAAAGAGGAATTATCTCTACAGTTGCCCTTTGAATAAGCCCCACCGCTCGGTCTAGCTGAGAACTCTAGTGCCAAAAAGAATGACTTCTTGCTTTAGGTTACCAAGGACAATAGTCAGAAGGGAAATTAATTCATTCCTACAGAAAGCACGCTGTGAAACGGGCAAATGCAGTTAAGCATTCCAAAAACTTACAAACAGGCGATGATGCAAAGGATATCTGTTATTGAACTAAGCTCATCTGACGACGAAGATTCTTCGTAATGTACATTTTGTATAGAATCATATTATTACAATTCCTGTGATAATTATTGTAAATAAATATTTCTCTCCCAATTATGAGTTTATGTGCAACAACCTTATAAAATAAAAAATTGTTACACGCTTTAGATTTATGAGTTACAACATGGTCCAGACTGTGAGTTATAATAAATCTTTATTTACTCTAATATGTTTTCATATTTGTATGTTATATATTTTTCAGAAGAAAATGTCATAAGAAATAATGAATGGTAATGCCAGATTTTTTTTTAACTTTAAATGAAAAATATTTTCAAATAAAATGCTATGTAGCTAATATATGCAAAACTTCAAATGCATAAATTATAAAAACTTAAGGAGAATATTACAGCCTTAAAAGAGAGAATAAGGCAGAATACTCTGTGGTTTTAAAGACAAAATATACTATGATAAAGGAAATGAAAATTAAGTAAATCATAACTTGATGAATGAAAATGAGCCCGAGCTCCCATACTTCTTGGGATGGCCGCAGTGAGGCACTGTAAGTTGCCCCAACCTCATTGCGGAATTTTAAAAATGACCAATCGTACGTTAAGTTGACACAGGTCAATTCCAAGGACATGGATTAATTTTCAATCAACCAATAAAAACCCTTCTGATGAATATGATTCACACACTACAGCTTCACTTGAAGGAATTCTCTCTTTCCGGAGTTAACCACCATCATGGAAAGTTTCCACTCGATTTTGTTCCTTAAAACAGTGACCGCGGATGATTTTGATAACTATACGGACCTGTGTTATAACATTGTTTCTGAATTTCTCTGGAATACAGAGGAGTTCCACAAGATATTCCGTGTCCATTTCGGGCGTTCGTGAATTTGTTCAAACCTGTCTATCCGCTCAAAAGCCGCCCGACATTTCCCGTCTCAGATTTAATTTCCTGGTCTGAAACAAGACAAGGGCCTAGTGTAACAAATTCATACGTTCCCCCACCTGCCTCAAAGAAGCCAAGACTGATGCCTTCACTGTTGTTCGACAGTAGCGATTTCAAATAAGGTAAGTTGTGCACTCGGCAAGGAAAGTTAGGATACAGTTTTGTTAAATCTTCGGACATATATTGTTCAATAATGCCACACCTGGCAACTCTAGAAAGGGGCCGGAGCTTCAAAATCATAGCATTTGTTGCTTTCTAGATTTCAATTAACTTTACAGCATAAAGATTCTGTAAAAGTCCTATAATAATTTATACTTGAATGTAGAAACAAACTCTATATTAATTGTTAATGTTGGTTTGGTAATGTCAGTTCAGGGTAGAATATCAATCATCCTTTTTTAAAACCTACTGTGAAAACTTACTTATAGTTAATGTTTGACACTAAACTGACGTAAAGTTCATGCGTAATTGAAGACGGATCTTAAAAAAGTGAGAGAAAATGTTTAAAAATTTGGGCAGTACTTGGGGAAATCGTGAAGAACAATACAGTTGAGAATGAAATATTATGACGAGAGAGACAGCGCGCAAGCATAGGCCTATCGATAGAGATGCTTGATTATTTACTTTGAGAGATTGAGTGATAATATTTTTTCAAATGTGTTTTAAAAGTGTGGAGAGAGAGAGAGAGAGAGAGAGAGAGAGAGAGAGAGAGAGAGAGAGAGAGAGTTATAGTATTGGTGATGGACTGGTGATGGGGAAAGGCAGAAGAAAGGCGGCAAGTCGGTGCACAGATAGGTTGGGAAGCAGGCCGATATGACTGCCAAGATCGTGCTGCACTATACTAGATAAGATTTGAAGGATCATAGTATTCAAGTTAATTCTCTAAGAAATTCATAGCCTAATCTTGATTTCATTCGACAGTTGCTGTAACATTCAAAGATTGTAAAAAGACGTGGAAAATTTCAAACGCAGGCAGCGGTCATTCTTGCTCTCTTGATGTAATCTGTACTTTTGAAAATTGGTTTTCAATCACAAATCATTCACTAAAAAAGCTGTGTTAAGTAAAAAAAATTATTACCACAAATAACTCAATATGTATTGCATAGACAATTAAAGTTTTATATCGTGCAAAAAATGCTGATGTATTTAGAGATCTTTGAGCCTCGAAGCAAAGTAATGCAGTCATGTAGTCTAACTACGAACTGCTTTGTAATGGGAGCATAGCCAGATAATCTTTGGGCTGACATACTACTTTAACCTTGATAAAGATTTATTTTTAAAGACATTAGCTTTGTAAACAGCAACTAGCATTTTATCCATGTCATCGTCAATGTAATCAAAGTGTGAAATCCATTACGTAAGCCAAGTATCCAGTGGCACTTTCCCACTCGAAGTTCTCGGCTTCCTCACATCAGCATCAGAGAAAACGCTCTTGCGGATGCAACTAGATTTGCTCAACCTACCTTAGCTGTCCCAACATTGACTGTCATTGACGTCAGCTAACTTTGAACGCTTTGGAATACAAACATAAATCTGTAGGAACTAAAATAATTACATTCACCATTGATATTCCTGTTCATGAAGGAAAACGAGCAAATATTGTTGTCGTGATACGTAGCACTATACAGTCAGAAATTCACATTCTATCTACCAGATCTCTATGAACAAATCCATCTGAGAAATTCCAATTACTTCGGACATATATCGTGTTTTTAAGTATCTGAACAGTTGTTTTGCGGTTTAGCTTATATGATATAATTGCAATGTATTTTCATATTCTATAGTAAATTTAGTGAGATTATGTCTTTTCAGTAAACACAAATGGGAAATTCGATGAATGAAAGCTAATGAAAACTGTATCCTGACTTTCCTTGCCGAGCGTACATTAATTTTTATGTAAGTCTAATGCTAGATCGTAGCCAGTGCTGAAGCACGTGTTCGAAAACACCTTTAGTCCTTAGCCAACTGAACGTCGGGACATGCATTAAAGTTCTTGTTACAGTTTCATCTTTTGGGTCTAGGCCAGGTCAGGCCACAGCGCCCTAACTATGGTCAGGTTGGTTTTTTCTAGTTTAGGTGAGAACATGGTATACTAGGGAAGTTAGGATTTGCATTGTTTTGGTTAGGTTGCAGCCAGTGCTGAAGCACGTGTTCAAACAAATCTATAGTCCCTATGATGGGCACATCAGTACATGCATGCTGTCGCCATTTGTATGTTCAGTGCTAGGTCAGTCTGCCTTGACGAGTAATGTGTTTAATGTCACAGTAGTGTCCTTTTTTTATGTAGAGTGCCTAATTTCCTGTAATCCCTGAGGCTAGGCGTTTGCAGCGAAACAATACCTCTTGTCAGAACAAACGAGCTTGCCAAAAAAATCTAAATACTGACAACACACATTAACAAATTCACCATTAAAACCTAATTTCACAGTAATGTCGGTTAGTGGTAGCCTAGGCTAGCCTGTCGTTTTACATGCAGAGTCATGGGTCAAACTTCTCTATGCAGTAGCGGGGCAACGGAAATGGTCAACTATAAATATGTATATTAAATAGTCTTTACAACGGGAATTGCGAATTTTGGACGCCGTATGCATCTGGGCACGTCCCCCCCCCCCCCACCCCCCCTCACCCAAAAAACCCGGTTTCCCACAAGTCACCCTTTACCGTTTGATGTTTTTTCTATGCTTTCTCACTAGACCTACTAACACACGCTTTATATTGCATGGATTACGTTCCCCAAATCCAATAATCAGTGTTTATTCAAAAGTGTAACTTTTCCCCTTGAAAAATCTGCGGTCCGCGGATATTTTCATCCTTTGAAAATCGTCGCTCCTCGGATATTCATTCGCTCCCTCAAATCAATTGTGATAAACTTTCTTGGTCACCCTTATTTCTTTTATGTCATCCCAGTTGAATTCCTATAAAAACACGTCGTATTATATCACGTTAATTCTAATATGATGTTCATTATAATTACAATTAACAGATAACGAGTAAGGATAATATTATAACCTAAATAACAGTGAAATGAAATTACTGGATTACCAAAGTGTAATATGAATTAATTCATCATATTTCCAAGTTCCAAGGTTTTGCAGAAAATTGATTGAAAACTAATAGAAATGCAAAAGGGGAATAAAACAAAACCATCCGTACTAGGCAAGGTTATACGCATAAACAAAGATAGTGAAAAAGTCCGAATTGAAAATGAAATCTAAATAGGGAAGGCACCCCTATGACAATTCTGTCCATTTTCTGTGACAAGCGCTCAAGCTTAGTGTGACTGAAAATGGGCGTTCACAGCCCGTAGAGTATTTTCTCCAGCCGCTCATTTGATATCGACCTCGAAATCAGGTCAGGAAGCATGGATCAACAAACATACGGTAATTATTGTAGAAAGTAAA
Organism: Macrobrachium nipponense; assembly: GCF_015104395.2. Taxonomy (NCBI): domain Eukaryota; kingdom Metazoa; phylum Arthropoda; class Malacostraca; order Decapoda; family Palaemonidae; genus Macrobrachium; species Macrobrachium nipponense. The sequence continues at coordinate 59,937,565 of NC_087204.1, forward strand.
CGTTAACACAATTGCTGTAACCTAGCACGTTATTAGCAATGGTTATTTAACAACACTTTTGTTTCAAGAAGATTATAAGGACCTCAGTCCATAAAATAATGAAATTTTAAAACATAATTCATTGCAAGGTATTCAGAAAACGTTACGATAAAATTTTGTTTTTTTTTATGGGTTCCTATGAGTACGCTTTACGTGAATTCAGAAGAAATTTAGGCTAACACAAAGTAATCCTATTAGTCATGCTCGTACCGAAAATATTTCTATAGAAATGCCTATATATATATATATATATATATATATATATATATATATATATATATATATATATATATATATGTGTGTGTGTGTGTGTGTGTGTGTGTGTGTGTGTGTATGTGTGTGTGTGTTGAATTTGTTTGTGAATGTAACTTGTCCATTAGTTATCATAAACAATTTCTATTGAATACCAGTGTATTAGAGAATTAAAGCAGCGTCGTCTTACGGCCATTACATCGAAATGTCTCTCTCTCTCTCTATATATATATATATATATGTATGTATATATATATATATATATATATATATATATATATATATATATATATATATATATATATATATATATATGCGCGTGATTTTTTTTATCAGCTGATGGCACATGAAACGACAAAGTGTCAAGTACTTTCGTAGAATTAATGTATTTTCGGGGCGGGGCACAAAGTGGTACAAAGCATGAACCAAGTAAGGAAGAGACCTCTTACAAAAGTAAAGCAATATATATATATATATATATATATATATATATATATATATATATATATATATATATATATATATATGTGTGTGTGTGTGTGTGTGTGTGTGTGTGTGTATGTCTAATTATGCTATTACAAACAGAAAGAACGTTAACCCATATTATTCAACTACTTAACACATAAACGAAGTCAAAAGAAGGAAAGTAATTGCCTAATGATGGCATCACATACACAAATGAATAATAATATGTTAGCTTCCTAATTGTCGACCAGCCTATAAAACCACTTAATTCCCAAATATGAACAGTAATAATAATAATGATGATGGAAATATACATAAAGAGACATCATTAATAAAAGAAATAATGGCAAGTAATAATAAAGAACTGAATGGATGATAATTAATAATAAAACACACGAAAAAAAACTTCAGCAGTAAATAAGTAATGAAAAATAGTATCAAAACAACTTTTATACACAAAATTAAAGGATAATCTTAAAACTCTTCATTATTTCATCTGTAATAAAACTGTCTAATTTGTACATACCAGGGATCGTTACAAAATATAATTTCTGCCTTTGTCCAATCGATGGTATGTCCTGTTCAAAAACAAAGTTTTCATTGGTTTATTCTAGTAGATAATTCGTTTCCAGTCTGCTCAGTATATTATTTCTTACCACAAATTTTACAAGGAATTGCATAGTAAAGGCAGCAGGTAAATAGAAATGGGAATTCTTTGTAAGAAAATTACATAAAGTTTTTGAGCTTTTAAAAATTATTTTTACATCCAAATATCGACGTAACTTAGGTAATCTATAAAATTCCTGAAGGTCAAACCAAACATACTTGGCCATTTGTAAGGCATTCTTCATAAACAATCTTTGGATATTAAAGTTTTTTCATTAAGATACAATAATGTACCAGTAATTGGCAAAAGAACCTGAACTAGCCACTTTGAGAACTTATAAGACACAGAACATACTGAACTTATAACAGGCCTAATGGGATTATGGTAAACTGGCGCATTTTTATGCTCTTTATCACTTTGTGCCATGAAAATGCGCTAACTACACGAAAGTACTTGGCAATTTGTCGTTTCAGTTCAAACTTTTCCTGTGATTCAGCTGATACACACACGCACACACACACTTGTTTTGCTCTTCAATGGAAAAATGGCGAAAAAATTACAGTAGGCAACATGAACATGAAAGCTTTAACGACTGTTACGTGACAAACACTAAATAATAAATTATCATTTATTTCCCTTCCTTCATACAATCTAATGTAATTCTGATGAAGGGTAAGTACTTGGTATCAATAGAGTCTTCAGTTTTATTTTTCGATATATCATGGACTTGATAGGCAGCACCCTTTCTCCTCGTAGAGTTCATTAAAACATCACTTATGATTATTATGCCAGTTATTCCAGCCCTTTGGACTGCGATGGTATAATTTTCCCCATTCTTACAGCCTCAACACTTTAAAGAATCATATATATATATATATATATATATATTTATATATATATATATATATATATATATATATATATATATATATATGGTGTAAATATATATATATATATATATATATATATATATATATATATATATATATAGGTGCTGCCTATCAAAGTCCATGATATATCGAAAAAATAAAACTGGAGACTCTACTGATACCAAGTACTTACCCTTCATCAGAATTACATTAAATTAATTGGACGAAGGCAAGTAAATGTTAATTTATTATTTAACGTTTGTCACGTAACAGTCGTTAAAGCTTTCATTTCATGTTGCCCTACTGTAATTTTTTCGCCATTTTTTCCATTGAAGAGCAAAACAAGTGTGTGTGTGTGTGTGTGTGCGTGCGTGTGTATCAGCTGAAGTCACAGAAAAGTTTGAAAAGAAACGACAAATTGCCAAGTACTTCGTGTAGTTAGTGCATTTTCGTGCTTGAAGTCGCCGGGATCATCGCAGTCAGTAATGCTGGGTCTGGTCGACATTCTGATCACCAACAGCATAGAAATTTTAGACACCAGTGTTTCAAGAAGTGGCGTTAACGAACTTATCCAGAAATTCCAGCGAACAACAAGTGTAGATTCCATGTATATATATATATATATATATATATATATATATATATATATATATATATATATATATATATATATATATATATATATATATATATATATTTATTTATATATATATATATATATATATATATATATATATATATATCTATATATATATACATATAATTCAACACGCTAGTTAGGCAGTACAAATCAGAGGGCGTTGAAGAAGATAGCATTAATCATGTGTCACTTTATTCGTATCGCGACGTTTCGAGACCAATGTCTCATCATCCAGGCTAAAGTAAAAGATAAAAAAACTGATATACAATACAGCATTAAATTATTTTTGTTGGCAAAAAAACACATTGAATAAAGTAATACAAGAAAGTTACAACAATGAAATACAAGTTACTATAAAAAATGAAATACAATATAACAAAATCTATAAATAAATAACAAGCCATTATTAAAATTATGAATAGTTAAAAAAGGCACCTTGTCTAAACGACGTTCGGTTGCTGTATGGAAAACGCATTGAAAGTAAACAAGAAGAAGGGCCTGGTTTAATTAAGCTATGTACAAGGGAACAGATGAAGAGTTGTTGTTCAAGGTTTGGAACTAGTTTCTTTATAGCTAGAGATTCTAACAATGGAAGGTGTCCGTATGGACTTGATAATATCTTGAAATCCTTTTAGTTTATACTATTTTTACAAAATTTCCCATGATTTCTAATATTAGATAGTTCTGGGTTGGACAGTTTACACCCTGTACGGAAACTAATGCCCATATGTGCATCACATCTCACTTTAAGCAAGTGGCGCGTGTTTCCAACGTAAGTCTGCCTATTGCATCGGCACCAAGTATAAATGTAGACAACGTCGGATTGCATTAAGGGAGGTAATCTCTCTTTATGACGCAACATATTACCGATAGTTCTAGGGTTCATTAAGACAAACGTAACATCAACAGCTGGGAAATGATTGATTAAAATTCTCCTTAAGTGAGGTAAAAAAGAGGTGTCATGCATATAAGGAAATCGTATATAAAACTTCAGTTTCTGGGCCAAATGTATTGCTGCTGGAGGATGTAATGACTATAAAAGTTAAGACCAAGGTCTGTGAACGTTGCCTTTCGAAAAATACCTCTGTGAAAACGGTCGTCGTTGGTTATTGTTTTCCAATTCATACGTAAATTTAATGTTGGTATGTAAAGAATTGGCATGTTGCAAGAACGAGTCACAGTGCAAATGGTCCTTAAAAAGAACAAGTGTCATCCAGATATCGGTGATAAAAAAGGGTTTAAAAGAAGAGGGACAACTTTCCAGAAGTTCTCTCTCTCTTAAATTTGTGCATAAAAATGTTAGCGAATGTGCAACTCAGTGGGGTTACCTATGCCCACACCTTCAACTTGCACGTATACCTCATCATTAAAAACAAAGGCAGTGTCCCGCACTGCCAACTGTAACAACTTCTTAAAATCAGGACGGTTAAAACCATGGTGAACACTTTCATCACCAGTGAAAATAGTATCTAAAATATACTCAATAATGAGCTTAGTCTTTCTCAATTCTTTATAATTTAAAAACAGTATTTTGTCTCAGGATTCAGATTAATCATGGCTAGTTTTACATAGAACATTATTCACTAATATACCGGTGGAGGAAACAGTTGAGTATATTTTAGATACTATTGTTAAAAACCGATGATGAAATATATAAAATATATAAAATTTGCGAACATTAATACTCAAATTAATTTAATTTATATTAAAGATGTAATGGCAACAGCTCTCAATAAAGTAAAAAGTTAAAATAAACAGTACCCTCAATGGCAAACAAATTATAAGTAAATGACTCCACTAAAATCTTAAAACACCTATCTATTCGAAAGAAAGAGCAAGAATAACAAAACTAAATAAAAACTGAGTGAGGCAAACCAGTTGCCCAAACTATGCTATAAACCATTTTATAGAGGACGTTTGGATGTTTAACGACGGTACAGTCCTTTTGTTTTGAAATTATAGATTCCAGGTGGTCGGGTCGTTGTTGTCCGCAGTTGCCCAAGATGGAAAAAAAATCCTTGCTGCCAATATAGGTTTTACATGATTTTGAGTGATTCCGTATATTAGATTGTTTCTGGATAGATAACCTACTAGCTGTTCTATGCTTATGTTCCCCTGTTGGGAATCTATTCGAACCTTCAACAGCCTCTTCGTGCATCCCACGTATGTCCCGTGATCACATCTCGGGCAAGTGTATTTTTACGACGTTGGACGAAAGCAGAGGACTGAGCCGGTCTTTGACTCTAAACAGAGATCCAATAGTTAGATAATTTTTGGGGATAATTTTCAAATCCACAGACGGAAACCTCTTTTGAATAATGGATGTGCATGCTTTCCTGAAGGTATCATCATACACGATGTTGTATGCAAGTTTCCCTTTCGTGCATGATGATACCTTCAGAAGAGCATACACATCCATTGTTTATCTTTGTGCATGATGATACCTTCAGGAGAGCATGCACATCCATTATTCAAAAGAGGTTTCCGGCAACCTCTTTTGAATAATTGATGTGCATGCTCTCCTGAAGGTATCTTTATGCATGAAGATGTATGCAAGTTTCCTTTCGTGAATGATGATACATACCTTCAGGAGAGCATGCACATCCATTATTCAAAAGAGGTTTCCGACTGTGGATTTGAAAATTATCCCCAAAAATCCCCTAACTATTGGATCTCTGTTTAGAGTCAAAGACCTACTCAGTCCTCTGCGTTCGTCCAGCGTCGTATATAAATACACTTGCCCGAGATGTGATCACGGGACATACGTGGGATGCACGAAGAGGCTGTTGAAGGTTCGAATAGATTCACTCAGGGGCATAAGCCATAGAACAGGTAGTAGGTTATCTAATCAAGAAACAATTTAATATACGGAATCATTCAAAATCATGTAAAACCTATATTGACATCAAGGATTTTTCCATCTTGGGCCAACTGCTGAACAACAACGACCTGACTATCTAGAATCTATAATTATCAAAAAGACTGTACCGTCGTTAAACACCCAAACATCCCTATAAAATGGTTTATAGCATAGTTTGGGCAACTGTTTGCCTTACTCAGTTTTTTATTTATTTTTGTTAGTCTTGCTCTTTCTTTCGTAATAAGGTCATGTGTTTTAAAAGATTTAGTGAAGTCCTTCACTTATAATTTGTTTGCCATTGAAGGTACTGTTTAATTTTAACTTTTTACTTTATTGAGAGCTGTTGCCATTACATTTTTGATATAAATTAAATTAATTTGAGTATTAATATTCGCGAATCTTATATATTTTTAGCCTCGAAAATGCGACTTGGAATTCGTCTTGAAACGTCAGCATTGAAATAAACTGTTAAAGGATGAGGATGCCTTTCCCTACTACTTCCTTCATGATATATCTTCTTTGAGCTCCAGCTCCGGCCTTCTTATATATATATATAGTATATATATATATATATATATATATATATATATATATATATATATATATATATATATATATATATATATATATATATATATTTGAAGGCGATTATCTTTGTGGCACTGACTTCTTTGATACTGACTTTTTCATATTTTCTCTCTAACTTCTTTCAATCTTTCTTAAAAATCGTGGGTAAGTACATACAGTTGGGGTGTGAAATGTATTTATTGTACTTGCTAGAGTCCGTTTCACATGTTTCACAGGTTTTGTCAAGCAAAAACTAAGGCACAAAACATCTTCCATTCTATGTATAGGTCCAAGAGGAGGGAAGTTAGGTTTGGTGGTGGGGGTTGCTATTTCTTTAATGACAATACTATATTTACTAGTGGGTGGTATACTATTTACATTATGTTTTACATATTACATAGTGTAACTACAATACTGTGTTAGTTGACATTCTACTTTAATTTCTTCATCTGTGCTGTTTGGGCAGGGCTTGTTTTGGCTATGACCTCGACCTTATCTCCTGTCCGTAGGACGGTGAGAGGGTATGGCCCTGTCTCCTTCCATCTGGAATTTTAGGGTGGGCCTGTATGCCGTTTATACACATAGCTTCAGTATTGTCATGTCCCGATATTTATTGCGTTTGTATTTTATTGTGGAGTTGTCTATCATTTTGTAACGATGATTTCTTATCGCGCTTGTCTGTGTCGTGTTGAAAGATGGTTCCCATGTTTCTTAGTCTTCGTCTCAGTGTAGTTGACGTCCTACTGACGTAGCTTTCACTGAAAGTCTGCATTCCTCTTTCGGGACAAATAAATTCATAATCACATTGGTAGTCATCTCCTTTGGCGTGGGTCCACAGGTGCTGCTTTTCATTACAATGAATACTAATAGGTTAGGCTTGCAGTACACCCATATGTTTATGTTGGTGTAGGGAGGTCGTGGCTTGGCTCCCTTCTTAATAATTTCCTTAATGATGCTGCTGTTGTTGTGTGTTCGTTAAAGCTAGTCTGGTAATAAAATTGTTATCTGATGTCCTATCTCTTTTCATGCTATTCTGTTGTGTGTGTTGTTAGTAGAAGCAGTAAAAGAATTGTGTATTTCTGGTTGTTCCATTTTATCTTCAAATCCGTTCTTTGTGAGCAGCTGTTGTATTCTGTCCATCTTTGCATGTGTTGCTGTCCATATGGTACAGTGGGTGAAGGCTCAACGCACATATGATTGGGCATTGACTGTTTATATGCCTTAGGGCATTCACCTCTCCCATTAAGGCAACGACCAATGTTTGCTGTCTTTGTGTTTATCCCTGTGTCATATTTCTTGTCCTTGTGTATACTAAACACATCTATGTATAGTAGTTTTTGGTCTACTCTTTATTCTGTGGTGAAATTCAGCTCGGATTTTTCTGAAAAGAAGCTGTGTATCTTATTTGTTGTAAATTGTGGCATCTATGTATCTTGCATAGTTTTTATTTTGTCATGGTTACTGAATACGGTGTCCTCTAAATTAGACATGTAGTACATGTTCGCCATAAGAATGCCTAGGGGGATCCCATAGCTACACCATGCACTTGGCAGAATAATTATTATGTTTATGATGGTGTCTACTGGCACGCTAGTAAACAAGCTTTCGATGTCCATTGATGCCAGTTGTTTAGTTGTGCTTTAGTTTTTAAGATGTCTATGCATTCCATTGTAGATCTTAGTGTGTATTTCATCGGAATGTATGAGGTGATTATGTCGTTCAGAGCCTTGGCTATTTCTGCAGGTGGGGGATATGATTTGGGATATGATTGATCTGAGTGGGTTACCATTTTTATAAGTTTTTATTTTACCATGACAATATCCAGTGCTGAAGTCTTGCACGATGTTCGGAAAAATCTTGTTATGGCACTATTTGTTGGGCTCCTTTGTTAGTTGGGCCATCTTCTTTAGTTGGTCTGTAGGTCTTCGCGGATTTTAATGAATTTTTGGTATATTGTTTTAAATGATGTTTATCTTATTTTTGTATTCTTGTTTGTACATTATCAATACACTTTCTCTAATGTCACCTTTGCATATAATTATGTTTATTGTTTTTAATGCTCCTTGACAGCTTGCTTTTCATTTGTTGTTAATATTTTACTTTGGTTGTCTCCTCTTGTTTTATTATCTCTTCAGTGCATCCATCTTCCATGCTGATTTTACCGTCGTGTTCCATTTGTTGCAAGTTATCTATACATTTTTCTATGGTTTTTTCGTTTTTCATGCTTGCTTGTTCTTCGATGTAATGGCAGTTCAATCCATAGTTCAGTTACCTACTTTTGGTGGTCATCAGTGATGCTGATGTAACTTTCTTTTCGTTGGTCATTCCTAGCTCTCCCACCACATAAGTTGTGTAGTTTCTTCAAGTGCTGGTATCTAATGTTGCCTCATGTCATCTGAACTCCATCTTAAAGTTGTCCATAATTTGCTGCTCTTGTTCATCTGCGAGTTTGCACATGGTCTCCCATCTATCCCTCTTCTCTTAGTGCAATGTTTTTAATTTGTTGGTGGCATCTGCAATTCTTTGTCAGAGAATTGCTTTTATATCCTTCCAGGTGAGTCTCTGGCTATCACTGTTCTTTACGTTTTTTGGGCAGATATTTTCTTTTGCAATTTATGTTGTAGAATTTTATGGTATTGTCTTCTTTGATACTGACTTTTTCATATTTTCTCACTTCTCCTTTCAATCTTTTTCCTCAATTTCTTGTTAAGGACATACATTCGGTGTGTGTCTTTCATTTATTTCATTTCTTTCTACAGTCATTCGCCTGTTTCACAGATTTTGTCCACAAAAAAAAAAAAAACTAAGGCACAAAACACATTCTTCATTCTATCTATGGCGCCCAAGGACTGCAGTTTAGGTTTGAGAAGTTGCTATCACTTCAGTTACAATGCTTAGTTTACTAATGGGTGTTGATTACTTACATTATATTTCAATATTGTGTTAGTTTGACATTCTACTCTACATGTTGTATTGCTAATAAAATCATAAATTTCTTCGTTTTTGGTCTTTGGGATGGGCTTGTTGTGCCAATGACTTTGACCTGTTTCCTGTCCCTGGGGAAGTGAGAGGGTAGGGTACTATCTCCTTCCATCCGGACCTTTAGGGTGG
>NC_087204.1:59947474-59952474 GCF_015104395.2 Macrobrachium nipponense
CCACCCTAAAGGTCCGGATGGAAGGAGATAGTACCCTACCCTCTCACTTCCCCAGGGACAGGAAACAGGTCAAAGTCATTGGCACAACAAGCCCATCCCAAAGACCAAAAACCAAAAAATTTATGATTTTATTAGCAATACAACACGTAGGAGTAGAATGTCAAACTAACACAATAATGAAATATAAAGTGATAGCAACTCCTCAAACCTAAACTGCAGTCCTTGGGAGCCATAGATAGAATGGAGAAAGTTTTTGTGCCTTAGTTTTTGTGGACAAAATCTGTGAAACAGGCGAAATGGGCTGTAGAAAGTGAAATACGTAAATGAAAGACACACCCCGAATGTATGTCCTTAACAAGAATGTAGGAAAAAGATTGAAAGGAGAATTGAGAAAATATGAAAAAGTCAGTATCAAAGAAGACAATACCATAAAAGCCTACAACACAAATTGCAAAAGAAAAATCTCTGCCCAAAAAACGTAAAGAACATTGATAGCCAGAGACTCACCTGGAAGGATATAAAAGCAATTCTCTGACAAAGAATTGCAGATGCCACCAACAAATTAAAAACATTGCACTAAGAGAAGTGGGATAGATGGGAGACCATATGCAAACTCGCAGATGAACAAGAGCAGCAAATTATGGACAACTTTAAGATGGAGTTCAGATGACATGAGGCAACATTAGATACCAGACACTTGAAGAAACTACACAACTTATGTGGTGGGAGAGCTAGGAATGACCAACAAAAAGAAAGTTACATCAGCATCACTGAAGTAGTGTTTACTGATGACCACCAAAAGTAACTGAACTATGGATTGAACTGCCATTACATCGGAAGAACAAGCAAGCATGAAAAACGAAAAACTATAGAAAAATGTATAGATAACTTGCAACAAATGGAACACGACGGTAAAATCAGCATGGAAGATGGATGCACTGAAGAGATAATAAAACAAGAGGAGACAACCAAAGTAAAATATTAACAACAAATGAAAAGCAAGCTGTCAAGGAGCATAAAAACAATAAACATAATTATATGCAAAGGTGACATAAGAGAAGTGTATGCGATAATGTACAAACACAAACAAGAATACAAAAATAAGATAAACATCATTTAAAACAATATACCAAATTCATTAAAATCCGAGAAGACCCTACAGACTAACTAAAGAAGATGGCCCAACTAACAAAGGAGCCCAACAAATAGTGCCATAAGAAGATTTTTCCGAACATCGTGCAAGACTTCAGCACTGGATATTGGCATGCATGGTAAAATAAAAACTTAAAAAAATGGTAACCCACTCAGATCAATCATATCCCAGATCATATCCCCCACCTGCAGAATAGCCAAGGCTCTGAACGACATAATCACCTCATACATTCCGATGAAATACACACTAAGATCTACAATGGAATGCATAGACATCTTAAAAACTAAAAGCACAACTAAACAACTGGCATCAATGGACATCGAAAGCTTGTTTACTAACGTGCCAGTAGACACCATCATAAATATAATAATTATTCTGCCAATAGCATGGTGTAGCTATGGGATCCCCCTAGGCATTCTTATGGCGAACATGTACTCCATGTCTAATTTAGAGGACACCGTATTCAGTAACCATGAAAAAATAAAATCTATGCAAGATACATAGATGCCACAATTTACAACAAATAAGATACACAGCTTCTTTTCAGAAAAATCCGTGCTGAATTTCACCACAGAATAAAGAGTAGACCAAAAACTACTATACATAGATGTGTTAGTATACACAAGGACAAGAAATATGACACAGGGATAAACACAAAGACAGCAAACATTGGTCGTTGCCTTAATGGGAGAGGTGAATGCCCTAAGGCATATAAACAGTCAGTGCCCAATCATATGTGCGTTGAGCCTTCACCCACTGTACCATATGGACAGCAACACATGCAAAGATGGACAGAATACAACAGCTGCTCACAAAGAACGGATTTGAAGATAAAATGGAACAATCAGAAATACACAATTCTTTTACTGCTTCTACTAACAACACAACGCAACAGAATAGCATGAAAAAGAGATAGGACAACAGATAACAATTTATTACCAGACTAGCTTTAACGAACACACAACAACAGCAGCATCATTAAGGAAATTATTAAGAAGGGAGTCAAGCCACGACCTCCCTACACCAACATAAACATATGGGTGTACTGCAAGCCTAACCTATTAGTATTCATTGTAATGAAAAGCAGCACCTGTGGACCCACGCCAAAGGAGATGACTACCAATGTGATTTATGAATTTATTTGTCCCGAAGAGGAATGCAGACTTTCCAGTGAAAGCTACGTCAGTAGGACGTCAACTACACTGAGACGAAGACTAATAGTACACAGAAACATGGGAACCATCTTTCAACACGACACAGACAAGCGCGATAAGAAACCATCGTTACAAAAATTGATAGACAACTCCACAATAAAATACAAACGCAATAAATATCGGTACATGACAATAACTGAAGCTATGTGTATAACGGCATACAGGCCCACCCTAAAATTCCAGATGGAAGGAGACAGGGCCATACCCTATCACCGTCCTACGGACAGGAGATAAGGTCGAGGTCATAGCCAAAACAAGCCCTGCCCAAACAGCACAGATGAAGAAATTAAAGTAGAATGTCAAACTAACACAGTATTGTAGTTACACTATGTAATATGTAAACATAATGTAAATAGTATACCACCCACTAGTAAATATAGTATTGTCATTAAAGAAATAGCAACCCCCACCCCCAAACCTAACTTCCCTCCTCTTGGACCTATACATAGAATGGAAGATGTTTTTGTGCCTTAGTTTTTGCTTGACAAAACCTGTGAAACATGTGAAACAGACTGTAGCAAGTACAATAAATACATTTCACACCCCAACTGTATGTACTATACCCACGATTTATAAGAAAGTTTGAAAGAAGTTTTAGAGAGAAAATATGAAAAAGTCAGTATCAAAGAAGTCAGTGCCACAAAGACAATCGCCTTCAAATATACATACACACACACACACGCGCGCGCGCGCACACACACACACACACACACACACACACACACATATATATATATTATATATATATATATATATATATATATTAATTTGAGTATTAATATTCGCAAATCTTATATATTTTTAGCCTTGAAAATGCGACTTGGAATTCGTCGTGAAACGTCAGCATTGAAATAAACTGTTAAAGGATGAGGATGCCTTTCCCTACTACTTCCTTCATGATATATCTTCTTTGAGCTCCAGCTCCGCCCCTTATATATATATATATATATATATATATATATATATATTATATATATATATATATATATATATATATATATATATATATATATATATATAAGGGCCGGAGCTGGAGCTCAAAGAAGATATATCATGAAGGAAGTAGTAGGGAAAGGCATCCTCATCCTTTAACAGTTTATTTCAATGCTGACGTTTCACGACGAATTCCAAGTCGCATTACTTATAAGATTTGCGAATATTAATACTCAAATTAATTTAATTTATATTAAAAATGTAATGGCAACAGCTCTCAATAAAGTAAAAAGTTAAAATTAAACAGTACCTTCAATGGCAAACAAATTATAAGTGAAGGACTTCACTAAAATCTTTAAACACATACCTATACGAAAGAAAGAGCAAGACTAACAAAAATAAATAAAAACTGAGTAAGGCAAACCAGTTGCCCAAACTATGCTATAAACCATTTTATAGGGGACGTTTGGGTGTTTAACGACGGTACAGTCTTTTTGATAATTATAGATTCTAGATAGTCAGGTCGTTGTTGTTCCGCAGTTGGCCCAAGATGGAAAAATCCTTGATGTCAATATAGGTTTTACATGATTTTGAATGATTCCGTATATTAGATTGTTTCTTGATTAGATAACCTACTACCTGTTCTATGGCTTATGCCCCTGAGTGAATCTATTCGAACCTTCAACAGCCTCTTCGTGCATCCCACGTATGTCCCGTGATCACATCTCGGGCAAGTGTATTTATATACGACGCTGGACGAACGCAGAGGACTGAGTAGGTCTTTGACTCTAAACAGAGATCCAATAGTTAGGGGATTTTTGGGGATAATTTTCAAATCCACAGCCGGAAACCTCTTTTGAATAATGGATGTGCATGCTCTCCTGAAGGTATGTATCATCATTCACGAAAGGGAAACTTGCATACATCTTCGTGCATGATGATACCTTCAGGAGAGCATGCACATCCATTATTCAAAAGAGGTTGCCGGAAACCTCTTTTGAATAATGGATGTGCATGCTCTCCTGAAGGTATCATCATGCACAAAGATAAACAATGGATGTGTATGCTCTTCTGAAGGTATCATCATGCACGAAAGGGAAACTTGCATACATCATCGTGCATGATGATACCTTCAGGAGAGCATGCACATCCATTATTCAAAAGAGGTTTCCGGCTGTGGATTTGAAAATTATCCCCAAAAATCCCCTAACTATTGGATCTCTGTTTAGAGTCAAAGACCGACTCAGTCCTCTGCTTTCGTCCAACGTCGTAAAAATACACTTGCCCGAGATGTGATCACGGGACATACGTGGGATGCACGAAGAGGCTGTTGTAGGTTCGAATAGATTCCCACAGGGTCATAAGCCATAGAACAGCTAGTAGGTTATCTATCCAGAACAATCTAATATACGGAATCACTCAAAATCATGTAAAACCTATATTGACAGCAAGGATTTTTCCATCTTGGGCCAACTGCGGAACAACAACGACCCGACCATCTTGGAATCTATAATTATCAAAAAGACTGTACCGTCGTTAAACATCCAAACGTCCTCTATAAAATGGTTTATAGCATAGTTTGGGCAACTGGTTTGCCTCACTCAATTTTTATTTATTTTTGTTATTCTTGCTCTTTCTTTCGAATAGATAGGCGTTTTGAGATTTTAGTGGAGTCATTTACTTATAATTTGTTTGCCATT
>NC_087204.1:59957474-60022474 GCF_015104395.2 Macrobrachium nipponense
TTTCAATCAATTTTCTGCAAAACCTTGGAACTTGGAAATATGATGAATTAATTCATATTACACTTTGGTAATCCAGTAATTTCATTTCACTGTTATTGAGATTATAATATTATCCTTACTCGTTATCTGTAAATTGTAATTATAATGAACATCATATTAGAATTAACGTGATATAATACGACGTGTTTTTATAGGAATTCAACTGGGATGACATAAAAGAAATAAGGGTGACCAAGAAAGTTTATCACAATTGATTTGAGGGAGCGAATGAATATCCGAGGAGCGACGATTTTCAAAGGATGAAAATATCCGCGGACCGCGGATTTTTCAAGGGGAAAAGTTACACTTATGAATCAACATTGATTATTGGATTTCGGGAACGTAATCCATGCAATATAAAACGTGTATTAGTAGGTCTATTGAGAAAGCATAGACAAAACATCAAACGGTAAAGGGTGACTTGTGGGAAACCGGGGTTTTTGGTTGAGGAGGGAGGGGGGTGGGGGGAGGGGGAACCTGCTCAGATGCATACGGCGTCCAAAACTCGCAATTCCCGGTGTAAAGACAATTTAATATACATATTTATGGTTGACCATATACTCTGCATACAATTTAAAACGTTACTTTGCATG
Organism: Macrobrachium nipponense; assembly: GCF_015104395.2. Taxonomy (NCBI): domain Eukaryota; kingdom Metazoa; phylum Arthropoda; class Malacostraca; order Decapoda; family Palaemonidae; genus Macrobrachium; species Macrobrachium nipponense. Next base: position 59,958,107 of record NC_087204.1, read on the forward strand.
CAAAACTATGCCCCGCTACTGCATAGAAAAGTTTGACCCATGGCTGCAATGTAAAAAATAACTGGCTAGCTAAGGCTATCTCTAACCGACATTACTGTAAAATTAGATTTTAACGGCGAATTTGTTAATGTGTGCTGTCAGTATTTATATTTTCTTGGCAAGCTCGTTTGTTCTGGCAAGAGGTATTGTTTCGCTGCAAGCGCTAGCCTCAGGTTACAGGAGATTAGCACTCTACATACAAAAGGACACTACTGTGACATTAAACACATTACTCGTCAAGGCAGACTGACTTACCACTGAACATACAAATGGCAACAGCATGCATGTACTGATGTGCCCATCATATAGGGACTATATTTGTTTGAACACGTTTCTTCAGCACTGGCTGCGACCTAACCACAAACAATGCAAAATCTAACTTCCCCAGTATACCATGTTCTCGCCTAAACTAGAAAAAAAGCAACCTTTCATGCATGTCCCGACGTTCAGTTGGCTGAGACTAAAAGATGTTTTCGAACACGTGCTTCAGCACTGGCTACGATCTAACATTAGACTTAAATAAAAATTAATGTACACTCAGCAAGGAAAGTCAGGATACTTACCACTGAACATACAAATGGCAACAGCATGCATGTACTGATGTGCCCATCATATAGGGACTATATTTGTTTGAACACGTTCTTCAGCACTGGCTGCGACCTAACCAACACAATGCAAAATCTAACTTCCCCAGTATACCATGTTCTCGCCTAAACTAGAAAAAAGCAACCTTTCATGCATGTCCCGACGTTCAGTTGGCTGAGACTAAAGATGTTTTCGAACACGTGCTTCAGCACTGGCTACGATCTAACATTAGACTTAAATGAAAATTAATGTACACTCGGCAAGGAAAGTCAGGATACAGTTTTCATTAGCTTTCATTCATCGAATTTCCCGTTTGTTTTTACTGAAAAGGCAATCTCGCTAAATTTACTCTAGAATGTGAAAGTACATTGCAAATTATATCATATAAGCTAAAACTACAAAACAAAACCGTTCAGATACTTAAAAACACGATATATGTCCGAAGCAATTGGAATTTATCAGATTGATTCGTTCATACAGATCTGGTAGGTAGAATGTGAATTCTTGATCGTAGTGCTATGTATCAGGACGACAATATTTACTCGTTTTCCTTCATGAACAGTTATATTATTGTATCATAATAAGTGGTGAGTGTAATCATTTTAGTTTCTACAAATTCATGTTTGTATTCCAAAATGTTTAAAGTTAGCTGACGTCAATGGCAGTCAATGTTGCGACAACTAAGGTAGGTTGAGCAAATCTAGTTGCATCCGCGAGAGGTTTTTCTATGATGTGAGGAGAAGCCAAAGAACTTCGAGTGGGAAAGCGCAAGTCACTGGATACTTGGCTTACGCAATGGATTTCACACTTTGATTACTTTGACGTTGATATGGATAAAATGCTAGTTGCTGTTTACAAAGCTACTGTATTTAGAAATAAATCTTTATCAAGGTTAAACTAATATGTTATCTCAAAGATTTTCGTAGCCAGTGCTGAAGCACGTGTTCGAAAACATCTTTAGTCTCAGCCAACTGAACGTCGGGACATGCATGAAAGGTTGCTTTTTTTCTAGTTTAGGCGAGAACATGGTATACTGGGGAAGTTAGATTTTGCATTGTGTTGGTTAGGTCGCAGCCAGTGCTGAAGAACGTGTTCAAACAAATATAGTCCCTATATGATGGGCACATCAGTACATGCATGCTGTTGCCATTTGTATGTTCAGTGGTAAGTATCCTGACTTTCCTTGCTGAGTGTACATTAATTTTACTGTATTTAAAAATAAATCTTTATCAAGGTTAAACTAATATGTTATCTCAAAGATTTTCTGGCTATGCTCCCATTACAAAGCAGTTCATAGTTAGACTACACGACTGCATTACTTTGCCGCGAGGCTCAAAGATCTCTAAACACTTAAGCATTTTTTGCACGATATAAACTTTAATTGTCTGTGCAATGCATATTGAGTTATTTGTGGTAATAAATATTTTTACTCAACACAACTTTTTTAATGAATGATTTGTGGATGAAAACCGATTTTCAAAAGTACAGATTACATCAAGAGAGCAAGAATGACTACTGCCTATGTTTGAAATTTTCCATGTCTTTTTGCAATCTTTGAATGTTATGGCAACTGTTGAATGAAATCAAGATTAGGCTATGAATTTCTTAGAGAATTAACTTAAATACTATGGTCCTTCAAATTTTGTCTAGCATAGTGCAGCACGATCTTGGCATCCATAACGGCCTGCTTCCCAAGTATCTGTGCACCGACTCGCCGCTCTTTTTTCTGCCTTTCCCCATCACAAGTCCATCACCAATACTATAATTCTCTCTCTCTCTCTCTCTCTCTCTCTCTCTCTCTCTCTCTCTCTCTCTCTCCTTCCAAAACATAAATTAAAAATATATATTACCACTCAATCTCACAAAGAAAATATGATGAATTAAGTAGCTATAAAGAGGCCTGTGCTTTCACGTTAGTAGAATTTGCTCTCTTCTCTCTCTTCTCCTCTCGTCTCGTCTCTCTCTCTCCCTCCTCTCTCTCTCATCTCTCCTCACTTTGAAAACACATTTGAAAAAATATTATCACCCAATCCCTCAAAGTAAATAATCAAGTATCTCTGACGATAGGCCTATGCTTGCGCGCACTCTCTCTTCTCATAATATTTCATTCTCAACTGTATTGTTCCTCATGATTTCCACAAGTACTGCCCAAATTTTAAAACCTTTTCTCTCATTTTTTAAAGATCCGTCTTCAATTACGCATGAATTTTACGTCAGTTTAGTGTCAAACAAGTGAGGTTTCACAGTAGGTTTTAAAAAAAGGATGATTGATATTCTACCCTGAACAGACATTACCAAACCAACATTAACGAATAATATAGAGCTTGTTTCTACATTCAAGTATAAATGATTATAGGACTTCTACAGAATCGTTATGGTGTAAAGTTAATGGAAATCTAGAAAGCAACAAACGCTATGATTTTGAAGCTCCGTCCCCTTTATAGAGTTGCCAGGTGTGGCATTATTGAACAATATATGTCCGAAGATTTAAAAAAACTGTATCCTAACTTTCCTTGCCGAGTGCACAACTTACCTTATTCGCAATCGCTACTGTCGAATAACAGTGAGGGCTTCTTTGAGGCAGGTGGGGGATCATGTGAGTTTGTTACACTACACCCTGGTCTTGCTTCAGAACAGGAAATATCGGGGAGCTTTTGAGCGGATAGACACATTTGAACAAATTCAAGAACGCCTGAAATGGACACAGAATATCTTGTGGAACTCCTCTGTATTACGGAGAAATTCAGAAACGATGTTATAACACAGGTCCGTATAGTTATCAAAATCATCCATAGTCACTGTTTTAAGGAACAAAATCGAGTGCAAACTTTCCATGATGGTGGTTAACTACGGAAAGAGAGAATTCCTTCAAGTGGAGCTGTAGTGTGTGAATCATATTCATCAGAAGCGTTTTTATTGGTCGTTTGAAAATTAATCCATGTCTCTTGGAATTTACCTGTGTCAACCTAACGTACGATTGGTCGTTTTTAAAATTCCCGTGATGAGGTTAGGGTGACGTACAGTGCCTCACTGCGGCCATCTCAAGAACTACGGGAGCTTGGGCTGGGGTCACACATTCACGTATCACAACGGCATATGCCCACGTATGTGGATCATGGGCATCATCATGGAGAAATAACCTTCAACAGCTGGTAAACAGGACAAGGGCTAACGGACATAAAGCCAGCACTGTAAATTGCACCACAAATGTACGCACAAAGAAAGCAAGGTCGGACGTCTACCTGGAACTTACGCTGATAGTGTAATGTTCTATGTACGTCAACTTCACGTCATTACCACGCCCACCATTGTGGTGCTGTAGGGTACAAAATGACCGGCCTGTAAACAGAGCAGGCTATAAAGTGATGGAACATGTATGAGAGAATGTAAAAATATTGCATTTTGAAAATCCAGGTTGTAAATTCACTTTGGTAGAATTCAGCATGTGCTGTAAAATATTGTATATTTTCAACAAATAAAAAAAATACCATTGGCAGTCCCAACATCTTGGGCTTCTTCTGACGGATGATGTGAGGCTTGAGGAAGTAGAATATGTTCGATATCCACTTCTCCCTGCCCGTCAGTCGTCTTCCGTGTCGCTGTCATCACTCTGTATCTCATCCAACTCGGACTCCTGTAGGTGGAAGATGACATTTCCTCAACATGACTGTCTGCAGGAGTGGCTGTAGGAGTTTTGTCTGGGCCAAATGAAGGTCCTGCAAGATGTGACGTTGATGGTCCCTTCCTTGGTCATTTTAGGGTCGTTGAAGGTCGTTGTGGAGAGTACTTGGAGGAAACTGCTGTCTCAGGAGATGAAAACAACAGCTGACCTGAGGGCGCCAACATGACCTTTTATACCACGCTACAGCGTTGCCATGTCATACAGGGTTGTAAATGTGCGAATCGGTTTCTCCGTAGGCTACAGCACAATTTGGAGCCCCACGTGCTTCGCTGTGGAAAGAAAATAATGACGGCGAACAATGCAGGTAACCCTAGCGCCTACCCTGCAGTAGTCATCGTGGGTCCCATGTGCAATGTGTGGAGCTACGTTAGGTGAAACATTTGGCGTGACCACCCATGACTTGTTTTGAACATTTCAAAACTGGAGCGGGCTACAGCGCCCTAGTGGGCGGAGCTTAGAGCCCAGGCGACCCGTCACTATACGTCTACGCTTTTACGTATGTTTCACGTTACATTTATGGTTTACTGACATAAGCTGTAGCCAACTACCAATTTCCACTCATGTGTGGGCGTGTTCGCATTGATATGTGAATGTGTGACCTTAGCATTAAGATCAATTGGGTACTTAGAAAAAGTTACGTTCCAACGAAAAAATTGTTGGATGGTAAATTGGCGTATTATGATTGGGGAAGTGACTTTTCGGGTAGATTTCACCTTACTAAACAACATTTATTCTATGCATTTAGAGTCATAGTTTAGGAGCTGTATCTGCTTATTGTGGATATACAAACTAACTGATTTGAGATATTGTAAGGACGAAAGCGGGGCCCTGTCCATTTTTGTTTATGTTTGTTCATACGCGTGACGGACACTACACTTCTGTCTGCATGCCACCTTATGTACAGCCTCATTTGCGGAATAAGTTCCTACGGGGCATGGGCTGCTCTACGAGCAAGAGCCCGTGCTGGCACAAGGCCAGCTTAATCTCAAGCAACAACAACCGAATAAGATTAGTTCGCTTGTACTCCTCATCTTACTCAGACCTCACAATTGGCGATTTTGGCTTCGCTATTAGGGGACAATTGTTCGACAGATCTAAACTGATAGATTGTTTACTTCCTTGAAAAAAACCCTGTTGCCAGATCTCTCTTAACCTTTAAATCATCCCCTCCTTAAGTCCTCAGTCATCTCCCAGCAAGGCAATATTTGGAACAGTACTTAATGAAACTGACCGTATAAATCCTAACCCGTAAACTCGATCCCTATACTATTTGGTTATTACTTTTGAGACTATTTATTGTTACATTTGTTATGACTTTACCCTTGAATTTTGCATATTATATTCTATTTCATTTGATGATCTTTTTCCATAAAAGTGATAAAAAATCGCTAATTATGTACCATTCAGTATGTATGTCTTAGACATTTTCTTATAATCTTGTCAGTAGATTACTTCTGTTTATTCTTTTTTATTATTTGATTTTTCGTCTGCCATACTATCCATTTCCTAAACAAGTTTGTAATATTTTGCATTTCATTGCTCTTCATTTTAGGTTTTCCCCTTATTTTCATTTCATCAAGTTATGATGTACTACTTAAATTTCATTTCCTTTATCATAGTATATTTTGTCTTTAAAACCATGGAGTATTCTGCCTTATTCTCTCTTTTAAGGCTGTAATATTCTCTTTATGTTTTTATAGTTTATGCCTTTGAAGTTTTGCATATATTACATAGCATTTTATTTGAAAATATTTTTCATTTAGTAAAAAAATCTAGCATTACCATTCATTATTTCTTATGACATTTTCTTTGAAAAATATATGACATGCAGATATGAAAACATATTAGAGTAAATAAAGATTTATTATAACTCACGGTCTGGACCATGTTATAACTCATAAATCTAAAACGTGTAACAATTTTCACTTTTTATAAGGTTGTTGCAAATAAACTCATCACTGGGAGAGAAATAATTCATTTATAATAATTATCACAGGAATTGTAATAATATGATTCTATACAAAATGTACATTACGAAGAATCTTAGTTCAATAACAGATATCCTTTGCCGCATCGCCTGTTTGCAAGCTTTCGGAATGCTTAACTGCATTTGCCCATTTCATAGCGCGCTTTCTGTAGGAATGAATTAATTTCCCTTCCGACTATTGTTCTCGGTAACCTAAAGCAAGAAATCATTCTTTTGCACTAGAGTTCTCAGCTAGACCGGGCGGTGGGGCTTATCCAAAGGGCAGCTTAAGAGATAATTCCTTTAAACGTCATGGTTTAATAGGCTTGGCCCACCTGTATATCGCCGGTCAAAGGTAACAGGAAAAAGTGGCAGCGTCTTTCGAAACATCTGTCACATTTATAAATGCGATTTCTCATTTTATTTACAAATAAATTATAATCATAATATGTGAATGCTTACGTTCAGCAAAACATGCTAAAAACTTGAAACTACCGATTTATTGATTCATGTGTTTTAAAGTAAGGTATTCAAAACTGGATACTGGTAGAGGTGGCAACAGGGTTCTTACCCAAAGAAGAAAATCTTTCAGTTTAGATCTGTCGAACTATAATTACCACTGCTCACCTTCAGAGAACCTTAAACGGACCCATACGACACCTAGTCTAGGTTCTCTGGTACTCCTCAACGCCATTACCGGACTCACAATGGCATTACTTCACAGAAGTGTTTTGACATTCAATCTTACTTCTCGCCGACCGTAAGTGTGAGTCTGACAATATGATGGAAAGTTTCAATGCATTCACTTGACTCCTCTGTGTCTGCCTCGACCACCCGACCTGCAAGACGATCCCTCTTCGCGCTCGAGTCCTCCTCGATGTCCATGCCCACGCCCCAGACGACTGCACCGTCGGAGCCCTACCATTTTTTCAAGCTGCTGCCCTTCTGCAGTGATGTACGGACCCCTCTCCTGGGGGGCGGACTTCCTCGCCCACCATGGCCTCTTGGTGGACGTGACCCACCAGTCAATTCTCGATATCAAGACCTGCCTCTCCCGCCCACTTACCAGAGGACCAAGGGTGCCCACCATCTGCTCTGTCTTTCCCCACCACAGATACGCCTCCCTTCTCCAGTAGTTTCCGGACGTCTTCCACCCTGAGTTTCGCCATTTGGCTGGGGCTGCGCCCAAGCACGGTGTCTTCCACCATATGGAGACCAAGGGCCCCCCGACTCACGCCAAGTTCTGCCGCCTCCCGCAGAAGCTCCTCCAGGAAGCCAAGAACACGTCAAAGAAATGGAAAAGATGGGAATCCGTAAAAGGCAGCGAGTCCATGGTCGTCCCCCTCCACATGGTGAAGAAGGCAGACGTACGTGGAGGCCCTGCAGTGACTACAGGCGCCTGAACCTCGTCACATGCCCGACAGCTACCCCTGCCAAAACATGCAGGATCTCGCAGGGCCCCTCCATGGCGCTAAGGATGTCTCCAATATTGGCTTATTAAAGTCATATTTTCAAGCCCCCGTCCATCCCAATGATATTCCGAAGACGGCGATCATCACGCCCTTCGGATCCTTTATGTTCGCCTTCTCCACCTTTGCCCTGGGGATCGCTTGGGCCACCTTTCAACACCTAATGGACAGCATCCTCGGTGACCTACCTTCTGTGTCTGCTATGTGGGCCATATTCTTATCTTTTCCAGATCGCAGGAGGAGCACCTGAACCACGTCAGGCTGTCCTCAAGCACCTACAGGAGAACGGACTTGTCATCTGTTTGGACAAATGCACATTCGGGACCGAGAAGGTGGATTTCCTCGGCCACGAAATTACAGCACCAGGAGTTTGTCACCTGGTGTCAAAGGTGGCTGCAGTTGAGAAGTTCCTGACACCGAAGACCGTCAAGGCCCTCAAAGAATCTATCGGGATGGTGAATTATTACCAAAGGTTCATCCCAGATGTCGTCCGCACCATGTGCCCTTTGACTGAGGTCTTGAAGGCCAAACCTTAGAAGCTGACATGGGGAGAAGACCAACAGCTCACCTTCGCCTGAACCAAGTCTTCCCTCAGCAGGGCCACCACCCTGGCTCACCAGGACCCAACGCCCCCCTGATGCTCACCACCGATGCCAGCAATATCGCGTGCGATGCTGTCCTGGAAGCCTGGTTAATGGAGTCCCCCACACTGCTAGCCTTTTTTAGCAAGCTCAAAGCCACCGGGACATCGGTACAGTACATTCGACCGTGAGCTCCTTGCCATCCTTGCCACTTCAAATATCTTCTGGAGGGTGTCCCCTTCACCATAAGGACAGACCACCAGCCGGTGGTCCATGCCTTCGTCGAGGCGGGCGACACCTGGTCCGCAAGGCATCAACATCATCTCATAGCTGTGTAATATACCTATCTATCTACTATCTATCTGAATTATATATATGTAGAATCTACTGATCACTTTTGATCGGATATTGTAATAGCCACAATGCACTCTTAACTTCTCGGATTCTTAGCTTTTTTTTTTTTCTTACATTCGCAAGTTACTATAAAGCCTTAAGATCCAAGTGTAAGATATATGAAGAAATTAAAGTCCAGTTGCGGGAAACAAACCTGGATCCCATAATCACAACGTGGTCACCTTGCTGACCACGTGACCTCCTTGTGATTATTGGACCCATGTTTTTTTCTTGCTAACAGATATCATAATTTCTTTATATATCTTGCAATTGAATTTGAAGGCTTTGTAGTAACATGCGAATACCCCATAAAAAAGCGCAAAGAATTAGAAAAGTTAAGAGGGAATTGTGGCTATTACAATTACATCTGCTTCTGGTAAAAAGAGGCCAGTAGATTCTACATATATGTTTTAGCCAAAAAAGCTATAAAAACGATTACCCACTTGGCTACGATGATGAGGATGAATCTATTCCAGCTGTAATAAGTATATCTGAAAAATGACAGCTATATGTATGTATTAGAGGTAAAACACTTTTATCCTTCTCGTAGTCAGGTTGGTAACGTGACCTCTTTGTGATTATGGAGCCTGGGTTCGTTTCCCACTACTGGACATCATATATAAATATATATATATATATATATATATATATATATATATATATATATATATATATATATATATATATATATATATATATAAATATATGTTATTGATAAAACATATATATATTTCTTGGGACTTTGTAAAAATAAAGCAAAACCGACATACTGCACTCCAACCTGTGTTAACAAAGAGCTTATGAATATTCTCTGTGTACCATTTCATCCTAATTTCATTCCTGTTGTAGCTACTTTAAAAACTATTGATATTACTTATTATTTGAATTTAGTAATATTTTGAGAAATAAAACTAATTAAGAATAGTCCATCAAATTCAAACAATATGGTATATAAGGCAAACATCCAAAGATATAAAAAACGCTTCAGTGGCGTGGTCGGTATAGTGCTGGCGTGACACCTCTGTGGCTGCGAGTTCGATTCTCGGGCATTCCATTGAGGTGTGAGAGATGTGTATTTCTGGTGATAGAAGTTCACTCTCAACGTGGTTCTAAAGTCACGTAAAGCCGTTGGTCCCATTGCTGAATAACCACTGGTTCCATGCTACGTAAAAACACCATTCAAACAAATAAAGATCTAAATGGGGAGATGCTCTCAGCACAAATACGCCATATCAAGAGGCTTAAGGAATAATGGCATTGCAGATCATTGGCTTAAGACAGACCATGCTATTAACTGGGATAATTCCTCAATAATAGGCAAGGTGAGAGATCACCACAAAAGAAATCTGTTGGAATCCATTTTTAGTGAAGCCACATCAACAAGAAATCTAAAACTCCATCCTGCATTGTCCCTTGATCTTCTCTCCTTTGCTTGAAAAATACACCACCCAGATTAACAAACTGTAACCCCGCCCCTGCTTTCCTGTTTTTTTATATATAATGGTCTGTCAGCTTCTATTATATTCAGTATGAACTTGAAAATGTTTAGAATATTGCTACGAATGTACTTGTCCTAAGTCCCAAGTTTTTCACTTACCTTTCTACCATGGATTTAAGGATATATATATATATATATATATATATATATATATATATATATATATATATATATATATATATATATATATATATATATATATATATATATATATATATATATACACATGTATATATCATGGCAGGATAAGGATATATATATATATATATATATATATATATATATATATATATATATATATATATATATATATATGAATAACTTGATCATGAAGTATATAAAACGTGAAGCTATGTATAAATAAAGGTTCTTGCCACGAAGGAAAAACAGTCAAAGTAGGCTTAATATCCGAACTGACATTACAAGATTAGCAATAAGGTCGATTTCACTCTACAGAAACGAGGAAATGCCTGAGGGCACGATAAGCAATTTTTAAGCAGCCACACCTTGGAGGAGCCCACACGTGGTCAACAGATGATTCGTCTAGAAAACAATACATTTTGAAAAAACAAGGAGACATATACAACTTATTACCATGAAATTTACAAAAACTTTTCCCCGAAAAATTAGTGAAAAGACGATAAAAGGATATCGAGCAGGAGAGAGAGAGAGAAATAACTATATATATATGTGGGACTAATTAATTAGGGGTTCATTTATTTTAAGGTCCTTCATAAACATTTTACAAATATACGGGTCCAAATGGTACAATCCCGGACTAAGATTTAAGTTGTTTTCATTAGTGATTTGTATAATTGCTGATTCCAGTAAATTCCTTGAAACATAATCATTAGATCTAGCAATTACAGAGGTATTGTCCCAATTAATACAATGAGATTTTTCACTCAGATGGATAAATGGTGCATTTGAAGTCTGGGCTGTTCTAACTGAATACATATGCTGCTTAATACGTAGACTTAGATTTTTACTTGACTGTCCAACGTAAAAAGATGGGCAATCATTACAAGGAATTTTGTAAATGATGTGACAAAGACACTAGGGTTTAGTACAATGTTATTTAATTTTTCCACACGATCAAGAGAATTCCGGATGTGTGAATTAGATACAGTTTCCAAGTAGCTGGGATAACAATTTAGTAAGATATTTAGATAGTTTATCTTTGTCAGTTTTGTCAGTTTTAATGTATGTTCCTTGTTTACAAAAGTCCCTGTTGACTCTGTGCTAGAATATTTAAGTAATGAACTTGTATTGCATGAATTACCTATGTCTGTTAGTCACATAATTTCATTGATTAAGTTATGTATTGTGATTGCAGATTTATTTTTAATGGAGAATATTACCAACAAATATTTGGTATGGCCATGGGTAACCCTTTATCACCTCTCCTTTCAACTTAAATATGGAATTTTTTGAAAGACAACACATCCTGAATATCACACTTGTCCCCTTAAAATGGTACAGATATGTAGATGACATCTTAGTAATCTTACCTGTTGGTATCGATGTAAATGATTTATTGTCTGAATTGAATAATTTAGTACCATCCATAAAATTCATTGTTGAAAGTGAAAATAACAATGTCATCCCTTTCCTATATGTATCAATACATAGAGAATCTTTCCAATGTAAAATCAGTATTTATAGAAAACCCACAAATAATTTAATATATGTACATTTTTATTCTGGCCACCATCATAATATTAAAATTTCAATTTTTTCTTCTATGTTCCTATGTGCTGGGTGTATCACGAGTCCACAATATCTTGACCAAGAAATAGAATACATAAAATAGATAGGAAACGATCTCTGCTACCCACCTCATATAATTGATTTATGTTATCAAAAAGCTCACAAAAAGAAATGCCATAAAATGTACTTAGCTTGCCTTACTTTCACGGATTTGAAACCATAAAATCAATATTAATGTAGTGTTCTCTTATAACAATACCATTGAAGATATGCTAATTAAGAATAGTCCCGTAACAAATAACAACATCATTTACAAAATTCCTTGTAATGATTGCCCATCTTTATACGTTGGACAGTCAAGTAAAAATTTAAGTGTACATATTAAGCAGCATATGTATTCAGTTAGAACAGCCCAGACTTCAAATGCACTGTTTATCCATCTGAGTGAAAAATCTCATTGTATTAATTGGGGCGATGCCTCTGTAATTGCTAGATCTAATGATTATGCTTCAAGGAATTTACTGGAATCAGCAATTATGAATATCACTAATAAAAACAACTTAAATCTTAGTCCGGGATTGTACCATTTGGACCCGTATATTTGTAAAATGTTTATGAAGGACCTTAAAAATAAATGAACTACTTATTAATTAGTCCCACATGTACATAGTTATTATCTCTCTCTCTCTCTCTCTCGCTCTCTCTCTCTCTCTTGCTCGATATATATTTATAGCCATTTTCGTCTTTTCACAAATTTTTTGGGGAATTTTTTTTGTAAATTTCATGGTAATAAGTTGTATATGCCTCCTTGTTTTTTCAAAATGTATTGTTTTCTGGACGAATCATCTGTTGACCACGTGTGGGCTCCTCCAAGGTGGGTGGCTGCTTAAAAACGCTTATCCTGCCTCAGGCGTTTCCTCGTTTCTGTAGAGTGAAATCGACCTTATTGCTAATCTTATAATGTCAGTTTGGATATTAAGCCTACTTCGACTATGTTTTTCCTCTGTACGATCAGTTGTGCCTGAGTAAAGGGTCACACTAGACCGAAAGTGCTTGGCTACTCGCTTTTCATTTTTTCCTTCATGAAAAAAACTTTATATATATATATATATATATATATATATATATATATATATATATATATTTATATGTATATAGATATATATATATATATATATATATATATATTTATATATTTATATATATATATATATATCTATATCTATATATATATATATATATATATATATATATATATATATATATATAGATATAGATATAATATATATATATATATATATATATATATATATATACTATTATACATATATATACATAGATATATATATATATATCTATATATATATATATATATATATATATATATATATATATATATATATATATATATATATATATATATATATGTGTGTGTGTGTGTGTGTGTGTGTGTATATATATATATATATATATATATACTATATATATATATATATATATATATATATGTATACTCTCTGGAATGTGTGTTGTGGGTTGTGTCTTATGTAATGTTATGTTATGAACCGAGCACCACCTGCATGGATTATGTACTAGCTCCACTGTTAATGACCTATGATCATAGCAACTATATAAGAAGAAACCCACTTTGGGTGTCTTAGTATGTCTTGACCAATATGACGCTGTACCTATCTTAGGCCAAATCAGATACCTAATCTATCCCGGGTCTTCCTTCTGAAATCTTCACCTAGGCCAAGACAGACTTCATGGAACGGAAGGCAGTCTGCCGGAATATGAGCCAACCATAGGAGCAGCAGCCAGAAATGAAAGGGTCATAGCCATGCCTGATCTCTCTTAGTTATGACTCTAGTGCTGCAGCCATGGAGCCTGTGGATGAAAATCCTTGAGTTCAGGTGGCCGCTCTCCATCCTCATGAGATGCTTTGTGTCCCTGATCAGCAGGATCCTCCGTTCCAGACACCTTCTCACACCAGTGGCCTATCCAACCGTGGAAGATCTATGCTTTGCCAGAGTGCCATGGTATTCCTGAAAGTTGCACGAGCCTAGAGTCAAGCACCAGTCTGATACAATTGATTTACTGGTTCAGAACAGGGGGAGGAATAAATTGTTATTGACTTGGCTGAAAAAAATAATGTAACGTGATTATGATCATGAAGACTTGCACCTAAAGATATTTCTATTATAGGAAGTGTCTTACCAAAATTCCTAAAAGTGATTGTTATGATAATAACTGAGTTAAGTAAAAATTAGTCCAAGAGCCAGGGCACATTTATTTACCCCAACGAGTGCCAAACGTTTGAGGATATATTTTGTTTCTACTTGACCAAAGAGTCTCAGAAAACCAAGTTTTACAGAATTTCAGTGATGGGTGTATCTGTTTGACTCTATCAACATGATCGCCAGGCAAACATGGCCCGTCCCTATTCCAAATTGGATTTTTTCAAAATATTCCCAGTAAAATTTAGAACCTCTTTTGTTTCAACATATTTATGTATCTACGACACTTTTTCTGGAAATTATACGCCAAAAAAAAAAAAAAACTGGCACAAGCAAGTGAAAAATATTAAATCTAATGTGAATTTACTAGAAATCCAAAAGATTTATGAAAAAAAGAATTGACAAGTACAAAGAAGTTTTCTCTTTTCATGAGGATTCAGAAAATGTATAAGCGGTATTGGTCAAAAAGATTAAGGCAGTGGCTATGGGTCTGGAATTCCGGACCTAGCAGATCAGCGCTATTGACACGTTAAGAGGAGGGTTATTTGTCAGGAATTAGTTTCCGTACATTTTTTATTTAGCCTTTGACCTGCAAATCTTGACTTTCTGTTGTTCACTCCATGAATGCAGTAGAAATCTACCTCTGCAAACTGCAAGGCCTGGTTTACTGTTTCAAGAAGAGTCTAGGAACACGTTTTGCGTATGCCAAATCTATCGTTTTCTAGATACCATCAATGTTCAAGTGGGATCAAAACCGTCATGTGGTTTCTGACACACTGCTCTCTCCCACAGCCATGAAACAGCATTGAGTCTTTAAATTGTTTTACTACAAAGAAGGGTTGGGGGGGGGGGGGGGGGGGCAGCATTGTTGGATCAATACCTTTAACTTATGGAGCGTTATTAGACTGGCACTTGAGTGTAGTTTTTTCATGAACAAACTATATCTCACATCAGGATACCGAGAAATACCTCGCTTCACCATACATTGCACATACATATTTCTCCAGTCCAGCAACCTGATCATCATTTAGCATAGCGATTCTCCCAGCTGACTTAGAATTCCATGATATTCAAGATTCTTCTGAATAATTTCCAAAGCTTTGACCTTTTACCCTTTCTTGAAAATGCTGCTGTAAAGTCGGAAACTGTAAAGGCATGGTAGCTACACAAAGAATGCCGGGGAAAAATGTGTGCACCATTTTCTCTCGATTTAAATCCGCCGTCCCGAGGCTGAAGTAAGTAATGAGAAGAAGTAAGCTGGCGGCAGGGGCGATGGTCCTTCCTCTTATGTATGATGTATTTATGTATGTTTTTCAATCTGCTTTTGACAGAGTCGTGGGAACTTACACATATCTTATTTTATCTTGTAATTATTTTGAAACTTCTACATCAACTAATGATTGGGCAGTACTTGAATTCGAAATTGACTAACTGGCTATCGTAGGTAGCATCACCCGAGTAAGTGCTCGTCCTTAGTTTGCAAAGCATCCGAGAGGTAAGCTGCGTTTTTCTAGAGCTCCCGTGTTCGCCGTCAGATCTGCAACTTACCAGAGTACTTAGTTCAATATTTCTTCGGTTTGTGTAAGTCGTGTTTATCAACGGAGCAATGTTAAGATGCGTATCGTCCCCCGAGTCGTGTCGCCTTTTTTTGTGATTCTTCTATCATTTGGTGATTGTTGAGATTGAGCCGGTCACGGACTCCGTAAGGATCACGTAGTCGTTAATGACATCTGGTACAGCGTTTGTGTTAGTGAATCCCATTTTTCTATCGAATGTAAGAGTAGTTATGGGACATGTATATATTTTTTTAATAAAATATTGTTAAAATTTGTCACCGTCTTCACTTGTCCGTCGACTAGGAACCGACTGCTGTGCTACAGGCTAGGCCATCTTGCAAATAACGTCAGGCAAATCAGGAAAATCCCAGTTGCGAGGGTATATTTCGCAAAAAAGACTATTAAATCGAGAACAAGATCCTTGGTAATATATATATGATTAAAGAAACACGTTATCTGGAATAACTGGTACCTCAGTTTTTTCAACGTATTTACTGATAATAAGTGTCAATGCATTTCACATGAGGTGTTCTCATATGTTCTGGGCATATCACGAGGGAGATGTGTGTAACACAGAGATTAGTAACCACGCGATGAAACACGGACATGGTCAAGCACAAGAGGTCTTTGACCAAAAATAACTACCTCGACGGATAAACATCCTATGTCCAGACTTCAATTATTATAATTCAGTCATTTATCTATAAGCATAATCCACATAGAAAGAATCATATAAACAATTATGCCACTATTGATGCAACTATTACAGATACTCAGACACCAATACACGTCGTCCCTACATGTTGGCATCATATTATATCAAGAGCATCAACAAATTAAACAGTTAGTGACCGCAGCAAAATAAGTAAATTCATGGAAAAGAAATATTATAAATCAAAGCATTTAGGCAGACGTTCATGCTAAACAACACAAATAAACCAAAATACTTTCACAAGTGAGGTTTAATAACTTAAATTATTGAATAAAAATAACCAAGCATTATGCTGAACTGAATTAACGAAAGAATATAATAAGAATACAAATAAAACATGTCTTAGATTCAAATATACATATATATATATATATATATATATATATATATATATATATATATATATATATATATATATATATATATATATATATATATATATATATATGTATATATATATATATATGTATATATAAAAATATATATATACATACAAACATACATACATACATACATACATCATACATACATACATACATACATACAGGAAATAGTAAAAATTTCCCTCGACATTCTCAGAACTCTCAACGGATAATGTTGTGAGCATCGTCTGACCCAATGTCGATGTATTTTCCGCTCTTGATATCAGGGCCAACGATGGAATTCCACCACGATTAAGTGATGCTAACTGGTGCAGACCGGTGTAGTCTTTTCCCGAAACGACTTCATTCCCGTAGAAATACATGTACATATGGATGTAGGCGTGCAACGCCCTCACTCGACACATCCCCAGAGACGAGGTCAGCATTCTCCAGGAAACAGCATAATCCGCTGTCTGCAGTTGCGATGCAAGCAAGTACCTTTAACCTGCAAGAATCGTTGACAGCACAAGACACAGAAATAGGCCTGTGAAAGTCCCATGTGGCACAAGTTGCAGAGACGCATTCCTTATTGTTGATGTGTGTAAAACAAACAGGCTTATTGAAAATACCCATGAATTCAGTGAATGTAAGATTCTGAAGTCATTGACATCAGCAACAGTATTAATCTCATTACTCATAAAAGCACAAGGACCTCCTTATAATTCGATGTCATAAGATGTGTTCAGATATACACTTAACAAATGTAACCAGAAATCAATATTTGACATAGGATTAAAAAAAAACAATTACTTATACAACTTAAAATTTTGACTTCATGAACTTCGTGAAATTGCAATATAATTCCAGCGTATATGTTACTTTACCTTTGATCAACTGCAGTTATTTATAATTCGTATCGACGAACGCATACTAAAAAGTAAAAAAAATCTTACCCTTGTGTAATGTGATACTCATCTTCGAGACTCATTACGACTAAAATAACTATCTTTAACATACAAAAGGACTTTCACTTGGAATAGCAACCAGAAAACAACATCACGACCCTTATTATTATTATTATTATTATTATTATTATTATTATTATTATTATTATTATTATTATTATTATTATTCTGTAGAAGACCCTCTTTTAGGCAAATGTTGTTAAAAAGAATGGCAGAATTAGCGAGTTTATTTTATATATATTGTTTTTTCTATTTTTTTACAACGCGCTTCTCAGGCTCAGCGATGTTTTTGAGTAACTGGCCAATATTCGTATTGGGAATTTCTAAAAATTATAAAAATGCTGAAGGTGATCCTGTTTTAATAAAATAAAAGATCACCTTCAGCATTTTATCATTTTTCAGAAATTCCCATTATGTATATTCGCCAGTTAGTCAGAAACAACGCTGAACCTGAAAAGCGAATTGTAAGAAAAATAGAAAAAACAATATATATCAGAACTTGTAAGAAAAATATCTCGCTTAATTCTGCAATTCTTTTTAACATTATTATTATTATTATTATTATTATTATTATTATTATTTTTTTTTTTTTTTGCTCTATCACAGTCCTCCAATTCGACTGGGTGGTATTTATAGTGTGGGGTTCCGGGTTGCATCCTGCCTCCTTAGGAGTCCATCACTTTTCTTGCCGTTTCTAGGATCACACTCTTCTGCATCAGTCCT
This sequence comes from Macrobrachium nipponense, assembly GCF_015104395.2. NCBI lineage: Eukaryota > Metazoa > Arthropoda > Malacostraca > Decapoda > Palaemonidae > Macrobrachium > Macrobrachium nipponense. The sequence goes on from NC_087204.1 coordinate 59,976,585, forward strand.
GGAGCTAGTTTTTCTAGATTCCTTTTCAAGGATCTTGGGATCGTGCCTAGTGCTCCTGTGATTATGGGTACGATTTCCACTGGCATATCCCATATCCTTCTTATTTCTATTTTCAGATCTTTGATACTTATCCATTTTTTCCCTCTCTTTCTCTTCGACTCTGGTGTCCCATGGTATTGCGACATCAATGAGTGATACTTTCTTCTTGACTTTGTCAATCAACGTCACGTCTGGTCTGTTTGCACGTATCACCCTATCTGTTCTGATACCATAGTCCCAGAGGATCTTTGCCTGATCGTTTTCTATCACTCCCTCGGGTTGGTGCTCGTACCACTTATTACTGCAAGGTAGCTGATGTTTCCTGCACAGGCTCCAGTGGAGGGCTTTTGCCACTGAGTCATGCCTCTTTTTGTACTGATTCTGTGCAAGTGCCGGGCATTCGCTTGCTATGTGGTTTATGGTTTCATTTTTCGTATTGCACTTCCTACATATGGGAGAGATGTTATTTCCGTCTATAGTTCTTTGAACATATCTGGTTCTTAGGGCCTGATCTTGTGCCGCTGTTATCATTCCTTCAGTTTCCTTCTTTAGCTCTCCCTTCTGTAGCCATTGCCATGTGTCATCGCTGGCTAGTTCTTTAGTCTGTCTCATGTATTGTCCGTGCATTGGTTTGTTGTGCCAGTCCTCTGTTCTATTATTATTATTATTATTATTATTATTATTATTATTTGGTTACTGACATTATTACTATTATTCCTGTTACTATTATCTCTATAACACTATATTACCTATTATTAACCCTCTTACGCCGATTGGACGTATTAAACGTCGAGTCAAAATGTCTCCCATATGCCGATTGGACGTACCATACGTCGACTCAAAAAAGTTTTTTTTAAAATTCGCGGAAAAATACTTATAGGCCTACCAGCCGAAAACTTTTGAATCACGCGCCTTGGGGGATGCTGGGAGATCACGGATCAAGCCTTGTTTTGTTTTGAAGCGTGACCCAAGTGCGCATGCGCGGAATCCTTCCTTCTCGCTCCAGCCAGCATCATCGTAGCATCATCCGTCAGCGATCTTTTGCCGCAATCGTGTTTGACTGAGCTTGTGCGAGACTTTGAACATTTGTGTTGGTACAGAACGTTCATAGAGATGTCTGACCGTCGTATGACACGCGAAAGGCGCGTTTTACCCGTCGGAAGGGATCGTGTTAGAAGAGTTTTGGACTTGGATGCTGGCGAAGGACCAGCACCCAACCATGACCTCGCTCCTCAACGCCGTTCTGTGCGACCACGTGTCGATGAAAGTGCTTCGAATGTGTCTCATTTGCCGTTAGTAACCCCAAGGAAACATCGTGCCATCCTTAGGGGCATTCGTAGGAATTTGGGAGGGCTCAAACAAAGAGACATTGACGATTATTTATCGGAGCTCGATCGAGAGCATTTGGCAAGTCCTCATTTTGATGGCGGTTGGTCATCCAGTGACGAGGACATTACTCCCGATCATAGTGATGACGAGGATTATTTGCCCCCAATGTCTGAACTAGAATTTAGTAGTTATAGTGCTTATGAGGGGGAATCTGAGGAGGGGGAGGACGATGATTTAGGATCAAGTTTTGTTGGCGATGATGATGGGGATACAGAAAGCGAAGGCTTGAGTGAGGGAGATGGGCCAGTGAGGGGGGTTCGTGTGGGAAATCGTGCCCGCGCGCGCAGGGGCACGTAGAAGGTCGGTTAGGTTCGTGCTAGCCTAGGGTCGTCGGAGAGCGACGATGGGTGGACAGAGGCAACCCCACACCACCTACCATGCATCCATTTACGGCAAATCCTGGGCTCACCGTACCTGTTCCCCTGACTGCTCTGGGTTTTGTTCAGCTTTTCCTTACGCGGGAATTGCTGGAGTACCTGGTAGCAGAGACGGTGGACTACGCCAGGTATTGCCGTGATGAACTACGCACGACATTATCTTATCACTGGCGAGGCTGCGACCTCCCTGACATGGCGCATTTTTTGGGCTCCACGTTTTTTTTGGATTGATTCCTGCTGCCGACGTCAGGATGTATTGGAGGCGTAATTTTCTTTTATGTACGCCCTATGTGCCCGGCATTATGCCCCGTGATACTTTCCTGGCGTTGGACAGATATTTCAACGCCTTCAACCGAAGGGCCATACCCCGGAATAACTCTGATCGCCTCATTTTAGTGCGCCCAGTGTTGGAATATATTCGTGAACGCTGTAAAACTCTCGTGATTCCTGGAAAGAACCTTTCTTTCTTTAGAGGAGGGATGATGCCTTACAAAGGACGTCTAAGCATCAAAGTGTATAACCCCAAGAAGCCGAAGAAAATATGGCGTGAAATTTTTTTTTATTACCGAGGCCAACACTGGCTACGTCGTGGACTTTTCGGTGTATTCCGGGGTCTTCTCCACGATGCGTGACACTGTTTTCGAGCTTGTGGATCGTTTCCGTAACCAGGGATACCAACCTGTTTATGATAATTATTATAACTCGGTATCCTGGCCCAGGAACTGTATGATGCAGGTGTTCACGTCAGTGGTACCCTTACGGTTGTGCGTGGTGGGGCGGGGCCCCGAATTCCCTCAAGAGGTACGCTAGCCATCAGCAACATCTGGCAAGAGGAGAGACACAGTGGCGGCGGAAGGGAGCTGGTCTTCGTCATCTGTTTGGGAAGGGTGTCCGACTCGTCCCCATGATTACGACGAGCCATGAACCTGTCCAAGAGGAGATCGTGCAGCGGAAGAAGACGCGTCGACAGGGCCGAGTTGTATGAGCAGTTTCGTGTTGAGCGCCCTACCGTCATTGGGCACTACAATAGGCACATGGGAGGAGTTGATCTCTTTGATCAACTCATCCAATATTATCCCTTCGCCAGGAGAACCAGAAGGTGGACACAGAAGCTCCTCAAATACATCCTTCAGTTGGCCCTCCAAAATGCCTACGTACTCTACTGTGGGTACTACGGTCCCGATCTACGGAGGATGACCCACTTACAGTTCCTTGAGGCAGCCGGGGAAGCCCTCATCAACTTTGATCCCAATGAGTGGCCTTCCATGTCTGCCCCCTGCCCCGAGCTGTAGATCTACCCATAGAGGAAAGGGCAGACCTTCGGGGTGCCAACTTCGGTTATCCTTCTGCCGACGCCCCTGCTGCTGACGCCCCTGCTGCCGCCGCCCCTGCTGCCGCCGCCCCTGCTGCCGCCGCCCCTGCTGCTGACGCCCCTGCTGCCGCCGCCCCTGCTGACGCCCCACCCGCGCCCCTTCTCGTCGGGTAGTGGACCCTCCGTGTCGGCTAATGCCGTGGGATCACACACTGGATCTCCTAGAAGGGCGCAGGCAGAAACGGTGCCGGGTGTGCCATATGAATGGCAGAAGAGAGACACCCGGTTCTTCTGTCGCACCTGCAAGATAGCTCATGCAGGTTCGGGGAGTGTGACCGCAAATACCACAGTGTGGTCTTTATTTTGGAGTGCGACTCAGCGGCGGTCAAGGGAGGGCGCACGGAAAACCGCGCCCTATCCCAGCGGCCGTAAGGGCGCGCGTCTCCCTCCTCCACCTGTACCTCGTCATGTCGAGAGGAAAAAAAAATGCAAGACTCTTCAATGGAGGAGGGAGAAAACAAGAATAGAACGAAGAGTCAGGATTACGAGTGAGTATTCTGCATTTATTTTATATTTAGTTTTATATTTATTACAATTTTTTATATATCTGAATGTGTGCATGATAAAATAATAATAAGACATTTCATTGTATGCGAAAAGAGAGGTGTCACCTGCATTCCTTTTATTTATGTATTGGTACCAGAATCGAAGAATGTAATATATATACGTATAAAAAAAAGAAAATATATTATATATATATATATATATATATATATATATTATATATATCTATATATATAATATATGATTATATAATAATATTGTATAATTATATATATATATATATACTATATTATGAAATATTTTTTTTTTGGGGTAAGCAAATTACTTAGCAGTCTAGTAATATTCAATCATTTATCTTCAATTTTAAAACATAATTGCAATTGTCTCTAGAACAATAAATCTCGATTTAATGGTGAATTCTTTGAAAAAATACTTTTTTATTCCGTCCGCGCGCAGATTCTCGGCCGAAAATCTCGGAAACGCGTAGGTCACATTCTCCTAATATTTGTGCCTTTTCATATTACGCTTATATAGTTTTAATATGGAAATGTGCGCAAAAACATGGCCATAATATAACAAAAAATATTGGAAGGTTGTAGCATTTATCATTTTGAAATATTTGCATATAAAGTATAACGATAGTAACGAAAAAAACTACGATCGGTCACTTTGACTCACCGAAAAGGTAAAAAAACTGCATTTATAAACATAAAAATCTTACAGTCTAGTAATACAATTCAATCATTTATCTTCATTTTAAAACATGGTTCAAGTCTCTAGAACAATATCTCGATTTATGGTGAATTTAGGAATTTATGAAAAAAATATTTTTTTCCCCTCCGCCGACGATTTTCGGCCGAAAATCTCGGGAAAACGTAGGTCTTCTTTCCTAAATTTGTGCCTTTTTCATATTACGCTTTTTTTAAAGGTTTATTATATGGAAAATTGCGCAAAAAAACATGCACAATTAACAAAAAAATATTGGAAGGTTGTAGCATTTATCATTTTTTTTATATTTGCATAATAAAGTACGTAAGTACGAAAAAAACTACGATCGGTCAACTTTACTCAACCCGAAAAGGTTTAAAAAAAGCCATTTAAACATAAAATCTTACAGTCTATAATATTCATCATTTTCTTCATTTTAAAACATATTGCAAGTCTCTAAACAATAATCTCGATTTATGGTGATTTAGAAAAAAAATATTTTTTCCCCTCCGCGCGACCGATTTTCGGCCGAAAATCTCGGAAACGGTAGTCACATTCTCCTAAATGTGCCTTTTATATTTACTCTTTTTTTAAAAAAGGTTTATATATGGAAAATTGTGCGCAAAAACATGCACAATATAACAAAAAATATTGAAGGTTGGTAGCATTTATCATTTTTTTTATATTTGCATATAAAGTACGATAAGTACGAAAAAAAAAACTACGATCGGTCAACTTTGACTCAACCGAAAAGGTCAAAAAACGCATATATAACATAAAAATCTTACAGTCTCGTAATATTCAATCATTTATCTTATTAAAACATATTGCAAGTCTCTACAACAATATCTCGATTTATGGTGAATATTTGAAAAAAATATATTCCGTCCGCGCGCCGATTCTCGGCCGAAAATCTCGGAAACGCGTAGGTCACATTCTCCTAACTATTTGTGCCTTTTCATATACCGCTTTTTTTTATTTTTAAAGTTTTATATATGAAAATGTACGCAAAAACATGCACAATATAACGAAAATTATTGGAAGGTTGTAGCATTTCTCATTTTTTTTATATTTGCATATAAAGTACGATAAGTACGAAAAAAACTACGATCGGTCAACTTTGACTCAACCGAAAAGGTAAAAAAACGCATTTATAACATAAAAATCTTACAGTCTAGTAAATATTCAATCATTTATCTTCATTTTAAAACATATTGCAAGTCCTCTAGAACATATCTCGATTTATCGGTGAAAATATTTTGAAAAAAATATTTTTTATTCCGTCGCGCGCGATTCTCGGCCGAAAATCTCGGAAACGCGTAGGTCACATTCTCCTAATATTTGAGCCTTTTCATATTACGCTTTTTTTAAAGTTTTATATATGAAAATGTGCGCAAAAACATGCACAATATAACAAAAATTATTGGAAGGTTGTAGCATTTCTCATATTTTTTATATTTGCATATAAAAAAAAACTTTTAACAAAAATTCGACATTCGGTCAACTTTAACTCGTTCGAAATGGTAAAAAACTGCATTTGTAAGCTAAAACTCTTACAGTATCGTAATATTCAATCATTTTCCTTCATTTCGAAACAAATTGCAAGTCTCTATAACAATATTTCGATTTATGGTGAATTTTTTTTTTTAAAAATATTTTTTTACATCCGCGCGCTACGAATTCATGCATCATTTTGTGATAATATTTTTCTCTGTGTTGCTTTTATCGTTTTACAATGTGTTTTATATATCAAAATGATTGCAATTTAGTGCACATTACAACGAAAAAAAAAGTAACTTGTTACCTCTAACCGTTTGGCGCACAGCGCGATTTGAATACAATTATATATGAAATTTCGTTTTTGCGCTATCATATATCGCATTATTTATATATGATAATGATATTATTTTCATTTCTGATGATTGCATTCTAAACTTCAGGCAATGACAAAAAAAGGAGCCAAAAATGAACTCTTAATCTTCAAAGTACGCGCGCTGTAAATTTTTGAAAAAATTATTTTTTCCACTTCCGCGCTCACTCCAAACCAGGCCCGGCATACGGGAGACGTTTTGATTTTTAGGGCCCCCGGCGTAAGAGGGTTAATATCATTATTATCAACAATTATTATTATTATTATTATTATTATTATTATTATTATTATTATTATTATTATTATTTATTATCATTTTATTATTATTATTATTATTATACAACAAACAATATACTATTCATTAAGGAACTTGCAAGCAGAAGTGAGATATCTCATTGTTAACAGAATACGCCTAATAAAATGGCATAAAATAAGTAACAGAACATAAGCTACTTTCTAATAAGTCATATTCTTAACTTAAAAAAAAGAAAAAAAAAAATTAGACTACAGGCATGCAACTGAGAAACACGCAAAAATCATGCCATAAAAACTTGCTGAACCTAACTTACAAACTATTAACAAAGGCGAGTTGAAATCATGGAGACAGTTTATATTTAAAAAAAAAAAAAAAAAATCTTGACTTTTACTTTTAAAAACACTGTGAGCAATTTCATATAGCTTGGTCTTGTTTTAGTTCAATAGAAATGATCTTCAGAAGATTATCATTAGATTTTATATGGGCCAAACAACATCACAAGGGTACGTTTTGTTTAATGCTTCAACAAAACGTGGAATATCCATATCACAATCCTATATCGGCTATAGCAACTTAAAAAAAAAAAAAAAGTTAAAAAAAAAAAAAAGCACAAATATATTACTAGTAACTAAAGAACCCTATATTAATTCTCTCCACAAGTCGAATGGACTTCATAAACTTAAGTTTACCCTTCCAATTATCTATAGAATGTTCAACGAGTTCTCTGAAACATTTCAGTTCAGCAATCCTTGAACAACTTAGAACAGTTCCAGAATACCATAGCGACATATGAAATCATGCTTACAAGGGCACTTAGTCAGTAAACGTATTTGCACCACTGCAAAGTAAATCCGAAGCGCCATATATGTATTTTAACCAAAAGGTACTGCCGCATAACCCTTATTCCAAAGGCAGACCTCACGGTTCCTGGGAATATCTATAAATAAGATCGACTTAAAAAACTACATAGGCCGCGCGCTCGCTTCTCACACACACACACACAAACACACACACACACACACACACACACACACACACACACACACACACATATATATATATATATATATATATATATATATATATATATATATATATATATAATTCAATTTCTGTGCCTAATAACTTGAACTATAAGAGTACTCATACTATACCTATATCTGCGATTCCTGCAAAAAAAAAAAAAAAAAAAAACACCGTCAGCATAATAGTATTAACCCTTAAACGCCGACTGGACGTATTTTACGTCGAGATAAATTGTCTGTCGGGTGCCGACTGGACGTATTTTACGTCGACATACAAAAGTTTTTTTTAAAAATTCGAGGAAAAATACTTATAGGCCTACCAGCCTAAAACTTTTGAATCACGCGCCTTGGGGGATGCTGGGAGTCCACGGATCAAGGCCTTGTTTTGTTTTGAAGCGTGACCCAGGTGCGCATGCGCGATATCCCTTCTTCTCGCTCCAGCCAGCATCAGTAGCGCACCATCAGAGAGCGATCTTTCGTGAAAAGCGTGTTTTTCTGGACTTGTGCGAGACTTTGAGCATTTGTATTGCTACAGGACATTCGTAGATATGTCTCAACGACGTGTGAACCGTGAAAGGCGCGTTTTACCCGTCGGAAGGGATCGTGTAAGGCGAGTTTTGGACATGGATGCTGGCGAGGGGCCAAGCCACACCCAGCATGACCCCGCGCCTCAAGGCCGTTCTGTGCGGCCACGTGTGGCTGAAAGTGTTTCGGGAACACATCGTTTGCCTTTGGTTACCCCTAGAAAGCATGTGGGCGTCCTTAGGGGCATTCGTAGGCATTTTGGGAGGCCTCCAACCAAGGGACATAGACGAATATCTTTCGGAGCTTGATTCGGGAACATGTCGCAAGTCCTCATTTTGATGGCGGATGGTCATCGAGTGATGAGGACATCAGTCCCCGATGAAAGTGAGGATGAATATTTGCCCCCAATGTCCGTTCGAGGCTCACATCCCGAAAGTGAGCTCGAATTCAGTGCATACGGGGGGGAATCTGAGGGGGAGGGGGAGGGGGAGGGTGGGGATACGGGCTCAAGTTTTATCGCAGAGGACGATACAGAAAGTGGAGGGCCTAAGTGAGGGTGATGGGCCAACGGGGGGGGGAGTGTGCATCGTGCCCGCACCCGTGCGCAACCGTGCTGCGCGCACGGGCACGTAGAAGGTCGGCTCGTCGCGCCAGCCAAGGTGAAGGTCGGTCGTCGGAGAGTGACGAGGGGTGGACGGAGGACCCACCCCCTCCTAACATGCAACCCCTTCACGGCAACCCCTTTGGATGACCGTACCAGTACTGACTGTTTTGGGATCATCCAGCTTTTCCTGACGCGGGAATTGCTGGAATACCTGGTACACGAGACGGTGGACTACGCTCGGTACTGCCGATATGAGCTGAAGACGACCTTGTCGTAGTTCCTGGCGGGGTTGCAACCTCATTGACATGGCACATTTTTTGGGGCTCCACATTTATTTTGGTTTGACACCTGCTATCGACGTCAGGCAATATTGGAAGAGAAGTTATTTTTATATATGCCGAATGTGCCTGGCGTTATGTCCCGTGATAATTTCCTGGCGATGGACAGGTACTTCACGCCTTCAACCGAAGGGCCATACCCGGATAACAGTGATCGCCTCATTTTAGTGCGTACAGTGTTGGATTATATCCGTGAGCGATGTAGTAATCTCGTGATTCCTGGAAAGAACCTGTCTTTGGATGAGGGGATGATGCCTTACAAAGGACGTCTTAGTATAAAAGTGTATAACCCCAAGAAGCCAAAGAAATATGGTGTGAAATTCTTTCTCATTACCGAGGCCAACACTGGATACGTTGTGGACTTTTCAGTGTATACCGGGGTATTCTCCACGCTGCGTGACACTGTATTCAACCCCTTGTGGGACGTTTCCGTAACCAGGGATATCACCTGTTATGGATAATTATTATAACTCGGTATCCCTGGCCCAGGAACTGTATGAAGCAGGTGTTCACGTCAGTGGTACCCTTCGGTTGGTGCGTGGGGCCCCGAATGTCCTCAAGAGGTTCGCTAGTCATCCGCAACACCTGGCAAGAGGAGAGACAGAGTGGCGGCGGAAGGGCGCTGTCTTCGTCATCTGTTGGAAGGGTGTCCGACTCGTCCCCATGGTTTACGACGAGTCATGAACCCATCCAATAAGAGATCGTGACCCAGCGGAAGAAGACACGTCGACAGGGCCGAGTTGTGTTTGAGGAGTTTCGTACCGAGCGGCCTACTGTCCATTGGGCACTACAACAGGCACATGGGAGGAGTTGATCTCTTTGATCAGCTCATCCAGTACTATCCCTTTCGCCAGGAGAACCAGAAGGTGGACACAGAAGCTCCTCAAATACATCCTTCAGTTGGCCCTCCAAAATGCCTACATACTGTACTGTGGGTACCGCGGTGACAATCTTTCCGAGGTTGACCCACACAGTTCCTAGAGGTAGCCGGGAATGCCCTCATCAACTTCGATCCCGATGAGTGGCCTTCCATAACTGACCCCCTGCCCCGAGCTGCAGATCTGCCCCTAGAGGAAAGGGCAGATAGGAGGGCCAACTTCGCTCGACCTGCCGCCGCCCCTGCTGCCGCCGTCCCTGCTGACGACGCCCCTGCTGACGACGCCCTGCTGACGACGCCCCTGCTGACGACGCCCCTCTGCTGCCGCCGCCCCTGCTGCCGCCGCCCCTGCTGACGACGCCCTGCTGTCGCCGCCCCTGCTGACGACACCCTGCCCCTGTCGCCGGGGGGGGGGGGCCCCTGCTGAGACGCCCCTGCTGACACGCCCCTCTTGCTGCCGGCCCCGCCATCACCGCTTCTCGTCGGGTAGTGGACCCTGCGTGTCGGCTGCAGCCAGGGGAACACATACTGGAGGCAATAGAAGGGCGAAGGCAGAAACGGTGCCGAATGGCAGAAGGAGAGACACCCGGTTCTTCTGTCGTCTCTGCAAAATTGCTCTTTGCAGGATAGGGGAGTGTGACCGAAAGTACCACACTAAGGTCATGTATTGGAGCGCGCCCCTAAACCGACAGCGGAGGGCGCACGGGGCCGCCGGGTCCATCAGCAGTAAAAGGGCGGGAGCCGCGTCTCCCTTCCTCCACCTGTACCTCGTCATGTCGGAGTGGAAAAAAATGCAAGAACTCTTCACATGGCGGAGGGAGGGAACAGGAAAAACAAGAATAGAAACGAAGAGTCAGGATTACGAGTGAGTATTCTGCATTAATTTTATATTTAGTTTTATATTTATTACAATTTTTTATATATCTGAATGTGTGCATGATAAAATAATAATAAGACATTTCATTGTATGCGAAAAGTGAAGTGTCACCTGCATTCCTTTTATTTATGTATTGGTACCAGAATCGAAGAATGTAATATATATTTTACGTATATTTAAAAAAAATTTAAATTATATATATATAATATATATATATATATATATATAATATATATATTATATATATATATATATATATATATATATATATCTATATCTATATATATATATTTTATATATATATAGATATAGATATATATATATCTATATATATCTATATATATATATATATATATATATTATATATTAGTTATTTTTGGGGGGTAAGCAAATTACTTACAGTCCTAGTAATATTCAATCATTTACCTTCACTTTAAAAAACAAATTGCAAGTCTCTAGAACAATATCTCGATTTATGGTGAATATTTGAAAAAAATATTTTTATTCCGTCCGCGCGCCGATTCTCGGCCGAAAACAATCTCGGAAACGCGTAGGTCATTCTCCTAATATTGTGCCTTTTCATATTACGCTTTTTTTATAGTTTTATATATGAAAATGTGGCGCCAAAAACATGCACAATAAACAAAATTATTGAAGTTGTAAGCATTTATCATTTTTGAAATATTTTGCATATAAAGTACGATAAGTACGAAAAAAACTACGATCGGTCAACTTTGACTCAACCGAAAAGGTCAAAAACGCTTTTATAACATAAAAAAATCTTACAGTCAGTAATATTCAATCATTTATCTTCATTTAAAACATATTGCAAGTCTTCTAGAACAATATCTCGATTTCTGGTGAATTTTTGGAAAAAAATATTTTTTTCCCCCTCCGCGCGACGATTTCGGCCGAAAATCTCGGAAACGCGTAGGTCACATTCTCCTAATATTTGAGCCTTTTCATATTACGCTTTTTTTTAAAGGTTATAATATGGAAATGTGCGCAAAAACATGCACAATATAACAAAAATTATTGGAAGGTTGTAGCATTTATCATTTTTGAAAATATTTGCATATAAAGTACGATTAAGTACGAAAAAAACTACGATCGGTCAACTTGACTCAACCGAAAAGGTCAAAAAAAACGCATTTATAACATAAAAAATCTTACAGTCTAGTAATATTCAATCATTTATCTTCATTTTAAAACATATTGCAAGTCTCTAGAACAATATCTCGATTTATGGTGAATATTGAAAAAAATATTTTTATTCCGTCCGCGCGCCGATTCTCGGCCGAAAATCTCGGAAACGCGTAGGTCACATTCTCCTAATATTTGTGCCTTTTCATATTACGCTTTTTTTATAGTTTTTAATATGAAAATTGAAAGGTGCGCAAAAACATGGCACAATATAACAAAAACAATTATTGGAAGGTTGTAGCATTATCATTGAAATTTGGAAAATTTATTTGCATATAAAGTACCCCGATAAGTACGAAAAAAAAACTACGATCGGTCAACTTTGAACTCAACCGAAAATAAGGTCAAAAAAAAAACGCAGGTTTATAAAATAAAAAATCTTTACAGTCTAGTAATATTCAATCATTATCTTCATTTTTCAAAACATATTGACAAGTCCTCTAGAACAATATCGCCGATTCTTATGGTGAATATTTGAAAAAAATATTTTTTCCCCTCCTCCCCCCCCCCCCCCCGCGACGATTTTCGGCCGAAAATCTCGGAAACGCGTAGGTCACATTCCTCCTAATATTTGAGCCTTTTCATATTACGCTTTTTTTTTTTAAAGGTTTATATATGGAAATGTGCGAACAAAAACATGCACAATATAACAAAAATTATTGGAAGGTTGTAGCATTTATCATTTTTGAAAATATTTGCATATAAAGTACGCTAAGTACGAAAAAACTACGATCGTCAACTTTGACTCAACCGAAAAGGTCAAAAAACGCATTTATAACATAAAATCTTACAGTCTAGTAATATTCAATCATTTATCTTCATTTTAAAACATATTGCAAGTCTCTAGAACAATATCTCGATTTATGGTGAATATTTGAAAAAATATTTTTATTCCGTCCGCGCGCCGATTCTCGGCCGAAAATCTCGGAAAAACGTAGGTCACATTCTCCTAATATTTTGTGCCTTTTCATATTTACGCTTTTTTGCTTTTTTTTTATAGTTTTTATATATGAAAAGGTGCGCGCAAAAACATGCACAATATAACAAAAAATTATTGAAAGGTTGTAGCATTTATCATTTTTGAAATATTTTGCATATAAAGTAACGATAAGTACGAAAAAAACTACGAATCGGTCAACTTGACTCAACCGAAAAGGTCAAAAAACGCATTTATAACATAAAAATCTTACAGTCTAGTAATATTTCAATCATTTTAATCTTCATTTTAAAACATATTGCAAGTCTCTAGAACAATATCTCGATTTATGGTGAATATTTGAAAAAAAAATATTTTTCCGTCCTTCCGCGCGCCGATTCTCGGCCGAAAATCTCGGAAAAACGCGTAGGTCCACATTCTCCTAATATTTGTGCCTTTTCATATTACGCTTTTTTTTAAAGTTTTATATATTGAAAAGTGCGCAAAAACATGCACAATATAACAAAAATTATTGGAAGGTGTAGCATTTCTCATTTTTTTTATATTTGCATATAAAAAAAAACAACTTTTAATAACAAAATTTCGACATTCGGTCAACTTTAACTCGTTCGAAATGGTAAAAAACTGCATTTGTAAGCTAAAAAACTCTTACAGTATCGTAATATTCAATCATTTTCCTTCATTTTGAAAAACAAATTGCAAGTCTCTATAACAATATTTCGATTTATGGTGAATTTATTAAAAAATTATTTTTTTACATCCGCGCGCTACGAATTCATGCATCATTTTGTGATAATATTTTCTCTGTGTTGCTTTTATTGTTTTACAATATGTTATATATCAAAATGATCGCAATTTAGTGCACATTACAACGAAAAAAAAAGCAACTTGTTACCTCTAACCGTTTGGCGCACAGCGCGATTTGAATAACAATATATATGAAATTTTTTTTTTTTTCGCTACCATATATCGCATTATTTATATATGGATAATGATAATATTTTCATTTCTGATGGTTGCATACTAAACTTCAAGCAATGAGAAAAAAGGAGCCAAAAATGAACTCTTAATCTTGAAAACTAAGCGCGCTGTGATTTTTGAAAAAATATTTTTTCCGCTTACGCGCTCACTCTCAAACCCCTCCGGCATACGGGAGTCATTTTTTTATTTAGGGCTCCGGCGTTTAAGGTTAATCAAATAACTTGTCTGAAAAAATTGAATCCTCAAAGACTAGTAAGATATACATGCTCTACTATGTTTAGAACATTTCCTCTGATCGTGAACTAAGATTTTGCAACTACGCTTGATCGTCATCAATCATAAAAAAAAAATACTAAGATATAGGTCTGCAAAAGTATTAGTGTCACCTAAACACATATAATTTGAGCGCCAAATTCTTGTAAAACCATGTGCCAAAGTTGATGTTTTAGCGCCTCAGTGGTGTGATCGGTATGGTCTTGACCTGCCACCTCTGTGACAGCGAGTTCGATTCTCGAGCATTCCACTAAGGGGTCAGAGATGTGTATTTCTGGTGATAGAAGTTCACTCTCGACGTGGTTCGGAAGTCACGTAAAACCGTAGGTCCCGTTGTTGAATAACCACTGGTTCCTTGCAACGTAAAAACACCATACAAGCAAACAAAGTTGATGTTTAGGCCTGAAAGAAAAATTAAAATTCACTAAATGGTTTATGACATTATAAGAATTACTTCAGAACTACATACAGGGTGTAACACGAGTTTATGCAAATATTTTTGGGAATGAAAGAAAATGTAATTTTAAGTAGAAAATGTTCGATTATCATGATTTTCAGGCTTCGTTTGTCGGTGGGTGGAATTTTAAAATAACCGTTATCATTACCACTGCTTCCGGTGGATGGAGATTGGTAGTGAGAAGTTGCCGTAACGTGGGATGTTGGGGGAGGGCGGATTGCCGTTTGGAGGGATTATGGAACGATTAGGTCGATGTGAATAAAGCACCTCCCAATCAAATGTACTAGTTAGGTTTTGAAGGAAAAAAAATGCATACATCATTGATTCCCTTTTCTTCCCTATCCATGGCGTTCATTAGACACCAATAAAAAAAAGGAAAAGAAAAGTAAGCCTGAATGACTCTCCCTTCTATCAAGGATAGGATTGCTTCTTCATTACACCTATTCAATATTGCAAATATATTTTTCAAAATCTTTCCTTCTCAATTTAAAGTATTCAGCAGATCCAGTCATATACAGAGACCCAGTCATGATTCCTGGTTTAACAATTCCGTGACGAGGCGTCAGGACAAAGTGCGCTAAAATTTAATGATTGTTTCTGAACGTTGCTCAGCAACATTTATACTACTTACTTTATACATAAAGCCATACGTTACCGCAGTTAGCTAAACGTTAAAATTATATTACTTACAAGAAAACAAATCTAATTAATTTACTTCAATCGCCTCCCCCTCTCAAACCCTGGCTTCTCACTACCAACATCCATCGCGTGAAAGCAGCGCTAATGATAACGGTTATTTTAAAATTCCCTTAACAGACAAACGAAGCCTTAAAAAGCATATGTTTAGAGTAGATGTTCTGCTCAAAAGTTCTTTTTGCATAAACTCGTGTTACACTCTGTATAACAAATTTAAATTGCACAAAGCATTAATTGTATATATGATTAGTATTGCACAAAGCATTACAATAGCATTGACTTGTATTTCAATGACAGCAAAAATGAACTAACTTTGACTTATGTTTACGTAGATGTAACCTAAAAGTATGAATTGTAATCAAACTGATGTTTAAATGATGAGCAAGAATGGTTTTGATAAACTGATAAATATTTGACTTTGAGGGAACAAATCTTGTTTGAGTGAATCAAAAGCTCTTTTGGTTGAAACCTATCCTAAAAAGAAATTCACCACATTCCTTTGTTAATTCTGTGAGTAGTTTTTCCATAAATGAGAATAATTCTTAGATTATAAAAAGTCATCCCCAAGTACTATTGAACACCATTAGCTATGGTTCAAGTAAAATCAAACCAACTGTTGACATAACACATCTCACATTTAGAAAGCCTAACTTCAATTTGGACTGCCTTAACCTCCTTGCAAACAACAATTTATTAAGATGTTACTCCAAAACACTGGAAAAAAACTAAGCCATCCATATTTACATAACATACCAGCAAAACAGAAGTTATCATGCTAACGACCGTGATATGTGTGTAGCTAAGACCAAACGACATTCGGAACAACTCAAAACGACCACATGTAGTACAGTATGATTACCTTACACAGACAAAATATCAATCGTGTATGATACAGGAACACTGAAGAATAGCTCTGCAATAAGTATGCAAGAACTAACAGATCTTCAGGTTCGGTTCTTATTTGATACAATTAATAAGAATACCAAGGACCCATTTTCTCTTTAATTACGCGTTCCAAACATCATGATCCTTATATAACAAGTCCGTAAATTGTGTTGAAAGATTGTTCGCCTTCCGCAGCTAGAACCTGACTTACTTTAGCAACAATTATTATTTTATAATGAAATATGTCACGTCAATTAAATGTGTATACTTTATGTAAACAAATCATTAAGCGATTGAAAACCTTCATTACGCACTAATTGTTATTAACAGCTATATATAGTACTTTGGTGGTTAATAAAACATGAGCTTGACATGTTTAATTCAAAAGGAATATTTCCATCAGGATTATTTCTCATCCAGGTAAGACCATTTTGACATGAAATGGAATAATTCTTTCAAGAACTTGTGTTTCACTTATAATCATACGAAAACCTGTTGTCCTTGACTGCATCGTTTATTCAAGGAGGCAAAGAACCACAGAAAATAAGCTCAAGGCACGTTCAATAAAAATTTTAACACCATCTGTGGAGCCAACAAAAAGGGGTGGGTTCGGCTGGTGTATTCTCAGGAAAAGGGAAATAGTGAAGCCCCGCACATAGGACACATCTTCAACAAAATGACATCGGGTTATCCAGTACATGTGTAAAAGTATCTCTGGTTGCAATATTCAGTCGACGAAATCAAGATCATATCATGCGAACACCACCACTTGAAGAATTATGGATAATACTAAAGTAATTTATAAACAGAACAACCGCGTGTAACTGCATAAAAACTATCAATAAATACCAGACATCAACTTGACATCGCTCATCTGTCGAAAAAGTGCTTTCATAGGTAAATCAAATAAATTTCCTCCTTTACTAAGTTCCCATTTATTTTTAACCGACGAAAGGACAGAGCCCTTAAGATGAAATTCCAAATAAAGAAAGCTATTATTTCCTGAGACTATATATATATATATATATATATATATATATATATATATATATATATATATATATATATATATATGTGTGTGTGTGTGTGTGTGTGTATATATATATATATATATATATATATATATATATATATATATATATATATATATATATATATCCCCTCTTAGTTTCTCGAATTCTTCACGTATTTGGATATATTTCACTGCAAAAGTTATTATCCATATACAAAATATATGAAATCATTCTGAAGTCCGTAGCGGGATTCGAACCTTCGTCCGGCAAATCAAAATGGAGTCGCGATACCGACCTCACCAAGACAAGGATAAAAGTCCAGTGTAGCATATACGTGCTTACACCTATCAAATTCAAATGCGTTTGCTCGAGTAGTTCTCTTTCAGATTTTATGCAAAGCAAATCGTTTTTTAAGGATGACGTAATAATAACGAATTGTTTCCATAAGTCGTACTTTAAATGCTATTAACGTCAATTTCGAAGACATGTTTGTTTATGCGAAGACTTCGTTAACATTGCAGGCAACATTTAATTAACAGATAACAGATCCTTACAAAGTTACGTATATGATTATGTTTCTCACCACCCAGGATAAATGTTTCCAAACAAACAAGTTGTTATGATTTGAGTCATGAACCAGGAAAACATCTATATATGTTTTAAACATATGTCATTTTGAATCGAAATAACTTTTAAAATAAAAAAACTGATGCATCAGCACATACAAGAAAACTGTTTTGATCAATGTAGTCGGTCATATGAAATATGATAAAGACACGCTCTCATGTACTTGTAATATTTCGAAGTATGTATAATTATCAAATATATAAAACACTTGTCTTTCGCTTCTATGTTATGCGCAGGTCTTGTCTATGAAGGACCATATTCATTCATTAATGATGATGCCTTCATAACCGCGTCGGTACCGTCATCTTTTCGCCTGATGTTTTCAATAATATATTACTGTGACTTCTAACTTTCCAGATGTTTACTGAGGATACAGTCCCTACGTCTTGTTGCTGCTGTCGTTATTATTATTATTATTATTATTATTATATTATCATTATTATTATTATTATTATTATTATTATTATTATTATTATTATTATTATTATTATTTCTTTTCTTTTGCATTGCTCAAGAGTTGAATATTGGAAGTGTGCAGCAGGAGGTGTTATCTCCCTCCACCATTATTCCAGCCAATATGGACATCTTTCAAAACTTTTAGCTCGTTCTCAAAGACTAATAGAAGCACCAACTGATATAACTTTATCCTTTTCATTCTTCCCGAAACGCCCAGGGATTGAAACTTTTGTGTTTGCTATTGGCTTGCCGACAAAAGGATTGGCCTATTGGGGAGCCACCTATTGTTGACTGACAAAACTAATGAAAACGGGGGCTTGCCGCCAGTGATACCAACACCCTACACAACCCCAAACCCCTCAGGGTGTTAGGCAGCCAATAAGTTGAGTGAGTGGGGAGCGGATAGCTTTGGGGTTCGGGTTAACCATTGTTATTGAAAGCTTAAATGTACTAGGGTTATATGGTGGCTTCCCATAATAATATCGTGCTGAAATGAGACGTGCTTATATATATATATATATATATAATATATATATATATATATATATATATATATATATATATATATAGTATGATATATATATGCTATTTCTTTAATATCATTTCACATAAGAAAATGACAGCTTTCTTATATTCATTCAAATAAGCTTTACGAGTGCAAGTGTCAGTGTACAAAAATTCTCTCTCGCTTTCTCTCCTATTTCTTCCATCTGCTCTCCCGAATCTGGCAACACTGTTATCGTCCAGGGGGCTCAGCCTGCGGTTATGTGCGGACATGGCCTCATTCTGGCAAAAGATAGAAAATGGGATATCGGCGCCTATTGTTGGTCCAAAGAAAGTCCACAAAAGGGCCACTGGCGATGTGGCGAGTGGTGTAAATATCGCAGACAGTTTGATATTGTTTTCGTGCAAAGACTTCACAAGCATCCGTTATTTGGATGTCTCTTTTCCTTCGGTAAAAGGTGGCCTTCGTTTCTTTGTTTATCAGTGCTGGAGGAAGTTTTATAAAGTCGCATCATTAGTAATGATTATAGTTGCTAATGGTTACAAAACCCATTTTTCTGTGTATTTTAATTAAACGGACTGCTTAAAGACTGCAGGATAAAGCATATACTTATTTTTTTAGGAACTTTTATCATCCTCACTTTCAAAAGACGTTTCACCTTTCAGGCTCTTCTCATTTATTTCAACCGATGACGCTTTTCTTTTTTAAATTATTTGTAAAACATCATCTTACCATAGAATTGTGCTTGCCTACTACTTAAGAAGTAGCTTATTTATATTCACGGTATTATTATTATTATTATTATTATTATTATTATTATTATTATTAGTTATTATTATTAATTATTATTATGGTAATATAGGTTGAAACAATGAAAGTGGTCATACACTGAGCTAGTAAAGAAAAAATGGATAACGTTTAAAATCAGTTATTGGTAAGCTAAAATAAATTCAAATTTATATAAGAAATTAAAAACATAATGATATAATAAAAATAATAGCATTGCTAGGGAAATCCATACCTAACAATGTTAATCAAACAGGATGACTGACAGCCATGAATAAAGGAACCTCTATAATTTCATCTTTATAAAATTATATCATAATTGAAAAAACTTGCTACGGAGTGTTGAATGTCCCTAAATAAAAAAACCATAAATGACTGAACTTAACCGCTGGTAAAACGCTGACAATTGTTTAAAAACTACTACAATTTTTGGTTTAAAACTACTTCTCGCTGCCGAAGATGATGTCTTATATATATATATATATATATATATATATATATATATAGTATATATATATATATATATATATATATATACTATATATATATATATATATATATATATATATATATATATATATATATATATAATACATATCTATATACAACATATATATATATATATATATATATATTATATATATATTGTATATATATATATGTATATATATATATATATATATATATATATATATATATATATATATATATATATATATATATATATATATATATATATATGTATATATACGACATCATCTTCGTCAGCAAGAGGTAGTTTTAAACAATTGCCGAGCAAATCTGCATTGCCAATCAATTAGTGTGATGAACATTTTTCATTAGTCTTCTTTGAATTTGTAACAGGCTCCAAACACC
Organism: Macrobrachium nipponense; assembly: GCF_015104395.2. Lineage (NCBI taxonomy): Eukaryota > Metazoa > Arthropoda > Malacostraca > Decapoda > Palaemonidae > Macrobrachium > Macrobrachium nipponense. Next base: position 59,997,041 of record NC_087204.1, read on the forward strand.
TCTGCATCACAACATTCACGAGGAAGAGGAATTATGAAATTTAAGAGCAATAAGTTTCCCAAATTTGCTTATGATAACCACAAAAGTCTACTCTGGCTTCATTAAATTTTAACTGTACGCGTACTATGGCTGAGGTGATACACAAAAGGAGAACCACTAAGACCTGGGTAAGGAACATGAGCTCAGACTAATTCTCTTAATAACAGTTTTTTCTAAAGAATCAGTGGAACATTACAAGTACGATACTAGCTGTCAGAATTTCTTTATTTGATTTTTCATCGGGAACCCAGGTTCATGTAACAATGAGCAAGAATAAAAATTATACTAACTTTGTGGGCACGTGACTTCCATTACTTCGGTCTGATATTCTGAGTACAGGTTCAAATCATACCCAGATTCAGCTAGATTAATCTATGGTGACTGCTATGTTCTGAGTAGATGGTATATGTATTCCCTACTAGTTCTTGTGTCCTAGGTTTGCGGGTATGATGGTCTATATAGTGTTGGTGGATGGATCCATTATTTCTGAGGGCCTATAAGCGTCTTTTTAGGTTTGTGGAAGTGTGACCAACGGACGTTTATTTGGAGGATTGGCTCATCCTCTCGGGGCAATTAAAGCGGTAAACGACGTCGGTGCGTTCTTGCTTGTCTTGGTTCGGGCTGGTATTATTTTTCATTATGAGATAAGATGTCAAATTGTATTTACAGTAGACAGCTCAATGTACGGGTTCACTGTAAACCCAATTTTACATCTTCTTTCATAATGAAAAATAATACCAGCCCAAACCAAGATAATGCAGTCATCCAAAAAAACGTACGTTGGTCACACTTCCACAGCCCTAAAAAGACACTTACAGGCCCACAAAAATAATGGATCCATCCACCAAACCTACGACACAAGAACTATTTATAGTAGATGCCATTTACTCAGAACATGGCAGTCACCATAGATTAATCATAGCTGAATCTGTTTGCATTTTATTGCACAAACCTACTTTGAACCAAGGCCTTGCTTTGAACAGACAATTAGAAGCAGAGAGATCACTCCCATCTAGCAGACGCCTTACAACACGCAAACGCAAACATAGAAAACAAACAAAACAACTAAATCACACGCTTTCTCAACAATCCTTTCCTCTTAATCCGTATACCTGCATTCCTAATTCGTTACCACAAGATCACGCGGTTTTTTTTATTGTTTCACAAATTAAATTATGTTCTATTATAAATCTTATTATATTGCAACTTAACTTATATAACTATAAATGATAAGAAAAATTTCATCTTGTTCATAAAGTTATTGTAATGATTTATTGTGTTATTGTGGGATTATTGCAATATTATTGTTTGGACGCTACATATCTGTCTGCAAACTGTATCAAAACAACAGGACGCTATGTCCAGATTATTCACTTTGAAGACGTCACGACGAGTGACGGATAAGAAATTCATCAACAACGGAAAAGCCATAGAATTCAACAAAATCTGCATACAAGAAAACTTTGACCCAAAAAGCATATATATATATATATATATATATATATATATATATATTATATATATATATATATATATATATATATATATATATATGTATACATACATATATATATATATATATATATATATATATATATATTATATATATATATATACATATATATATATATACTATCCAATATATTCATTGTAGAGAATGTAATAAGATTTATATTGGACAAACCTCTAAGGAACTAGAGTTGAGATGCTCTCAGCACAAAAATGCCATTTCAAGAGAATTAACAAGTAATGGTTTGCGGATCATTGCCTTAGGACCGGCCATGCTATTAACTGGGATAATTCTTCGATAATCTGCAGGGTCAAAGATCACCGAAAAAGGAATCTATTGGAGTTCATCTTTTTTAAAGCCACTTCAAAAAGGAATTTAAATTTCCAACCAGAAATACACATTGATCTTCTTTCCTTATTCTCTCTCTTTTGCTTAAAGAACAAGCCGCCCAGATTAATAAACTATAACACTCCGCCCCTATTTCTGTTTTTGTATATAAAGGCCTGTCAACTCCTTTTATATCCAGTGTGAATTTGAACATTTAGAATTTACTAAGAAAGTATTTGTTCCAAGTCCCTGTTTTCACTTACCTTTCTGGTACCGAGGATTTACTATATATATATATATATATATATATATATATATATATATATATATATATATATATATATATATGTGTGTGTGTGTGTGTGTGTGTGTGTGTGTGTGTGTGTATAATATATATATATGAATATATATATATATATATATATATATATATATATATATATATATATATTATATATAAGCGAATACCACAGGAAAATGATTGGCAGAAAATCCATGCACTTTCGTCTTTACTGAGACATTGTCAAGGAACGAATGAAATACAGTTGGAAAGAAAGTCATCAGGTAAGCAAAAAGATCAAGAATACCAGATGGTTAATTGTCAAAAGGGTAAAAATCAAAGGGTTAATCAGGATTATCGGATATCACACAGTCATAAACTCAAACATAGATTTAACCCTAACAGAAACTACAACATATCCATAAAGTCCAAAACATGCAAAAACTGAATATATTAATTTTCTTGCTTATATTTATCTATAACTTTTTTCATTATGTAGCCATCGAGTTTAACTAAACTAAGACTTGAATAGAAAATTTCCATTATTTGACTTGATGAAACAAGATTCAATGATATTCCTTTTAACTGTGTCATTACATGGAATTAAGGCTCTTGCTTGACTCCAGTTAATAGGATGATCTAAATATCTCATATGTACGAATAATGCATTCGATATTAGTCCAGTTCTCACAGAATATTGGTGCTGTTTGAGTCATTGTGAAAGATATTTACCGGTTTGTCCGTAATAGATTTTATCGCACTTCTTGCAAGGAATTTCATATGTGCAGCAGGGAGGATTTTAAGGAGAATCTTTTATTACCAAACTCTTAATATTAATATTACTGAAAACAGCATATATGTTAAAAAGCTTTAAAATTCTAGGAATTTCATCATAAGGTAATTTTAGAATGATGTGCTTACTAAATTCAAGCTTGTCATTAGTTAAATAAAATGTTTGTGTAGCTCTTCTAAATGCCACATCTACAAAAGTCCTTGGGTATTGAAGTTTCAAGGCAATATTATAAATAGTTTTAATCTCAGCGTCAATAAACTGCGGGCTACAGACACGTAAAGCCCTTAGGAACATTCCAGAAAAAAACAGAGAGAATTTAACATTTTGATGGTCATTGGAGTAGTAATGAACAAAAGAGGCTTTCTTTTCAACTGTATTTCATTCGTTCCTTGACAATGTCTTAGTAAAGACGAAAGCGCTTGGATTTCTGCCTATCATTTTCCTGTGGTATTTGCTCATTTAATGAAGTCGCGTGCATCTACTGTGATTTTTTAGATATATATATATATATATATATATATATATATCTATATATATATATATATATAGAATATGTTATATATATGTATATGTATATATATATACATATATTATATATATATATACTATATAATATATAAATGATCTATATATCTTTTATATATATATATATATATATATATATATATAATATCTATATATATATCTATATTATATAATATATATATATATATATATATATATATTATATATAATATATATATAATATAGATATATATATAGATATTATATATATAAATATATATGTATATATATAGTATATGTATATATAGGTATATGGATATATTTATGTATATGTATATGTATATATATATATATATATATAATATATATATATATATATATATATATATATATATATATATATATATATATATATATACTGGAAGATTGGGGCATCTAGAACGCCGTAGATTCAGTAGGAATAAAACAGCAAAACAGCCATCGTAGCATTTTAAATTTATTGGCCAAATTTTCGAGACTACATGTCTCATCATCAGGGCTGTAAAATACAAAGAATAAAAATAAAAAAAGACTCAGTTAAAAAAACTCACAAAGTCTAAAAACAAGAAACTTGAATTTAAAACAAACAAAAATAAGCTAAAACATTATTAAAAAACATTGAAAACCTAATACTGAATTTTTTTTTAAAATTGTATATATAAAATTTATGGTGTTAAAATGTATTGTCCCTTACTCTATCTGAGCTAAGAACTGAGTGACATTCTCAGTTTTTCAGGAGGACGACGTCAACTTAGGCGATATATAAGATCGTGGAAGAGTTCTGACTGTTCTAGGGAAGGAACAAGCTGTTTAATAGTTAACGATTCCAGGATGGAGAGAGAGTGGTCAATGGGTGCTTGGGCGATAACATTAAAGTCTTCATAAGTGAATGATGTCTTGCATTTCTTACAGTGGTCTCTTATATTAGAAAATTCTTTAGTTTGTAATTGACATCCAGTTCGATGACTAACTCCAAGATGAGAATCAGCTCTGACTTTGAGCAATCTCTTAGTGGCTCCGATATATTTCCCAACTTTATTGGGCAAGTGAAACAATAAACCACTAGAGATCGCATCAAGGCAGGAAGGCTATCCTTATGGTGAAATAATGACCCAATTGTCTTACGATTTTTTGAACATAATCTTGATGTCTATAGCTGGAAATGTACTGCGAATTGAGTCTTGTAGTGTTTGTTTGAATTTCTTCGAATGGTAGACGGGGTTTCATATCGATTCTAATTACGAATACACCGAGATCGAGGGTGATTTGTAAGGTCAGAATCGATATGAACTTATAGCGTCTCTGTTAGCCAACTTGATAGCGTCACTGGGTCCTGATTTCGTTCCCGTCCCACTTGGACGATGGTTCGATCCCATGTGGGGACGAAATTATTATCAACCAAAGAATTCCCCTTCGGTACATATATGAAAATATATCAATTCCGAAGTAGAGTGAATTTAGATATTAAAGGACATTTGTAGCTCGAATGATATATAAATAAATCACAGTTCGATGTGATAATTATTCATAACAAGGCTACGTGTGTCAAACGCTCGAATTGGCTAACATGGTAGACGGGGTTTCATATCGATTCTAATTACGAATACACCGAGATCGAGGGTGATTTGTAGGTCAGAATCGATATGAACTTATAGCGTCTCTGTTAGCCAACTTGATAGCGTCACTGGGTCCTGATTTCGTTCCCGCCGTCCACTTGGACGATGGTTCGATCCCATGTGGGGACGAAATTATTATCAACTAAAAAATTCCCCTTCCCCTTCGGTACATATATGAAAATATATCAATTCCGAAGTAGAGTGAATTTAGATATTAAAGGACATTTGTAGCTCGAATGATATATTATATATATAATATATATATATATATATATATATATATATATATCATATATATATGTATGTATGTATATGTATGTATGATATAATGTACCAAAGACTAGTCACATTTTAGACATGCTGTCTACGAACAAGGAACACCAAAGTACACGGATGAATCAAAAGTACTAAAGCAAAACTGCACATACCTGAAAGGGACTATTGAGACCCACCACTCATGGCAATAGTGACAGCCCTTACGAAAGCATACCGCGCATGGGCAAGTGTGTGCGTGTGTGTGTAATATACGTGATGTTGCAACATTGCCAAGAGAGAGAGAGAGAGAGAGAGAGAGAGAGAGAGAGAGAGAGAGAGAGAGAGAAAATGGCGACAGTTATTAATGATGATGTTTTTCAGGATTACAAACAGTGGCCAGGTAGTTTTTCTTTTTATTTTTTCGACATCGCGTATTCAGGAACCCTTTTCTCCTTAAAGGAAATAGTGGTGGCCACAGCTATGAGTGAAAATAGATCAATATGAAATGACGGTCTGAACAGACCACAGTACCGACGAAGATAGGGCGGCTATTTACTGCTATCTATACTATGGTGCCTCCACTTGTATGCATTTGAATTGATATTTATACTTGTCAATCGAAATGTGCGTGGTGTGATGGGGTGAACGGCAGTTTTCTAAACGTGTGTGTGTGTGTGTGTCCATGAATTGTGTAGACAGCACGCCTGGTGGAATAGTTCCGCCTATTTGAGCATACCGCAACATGATGTCACACATAACAGATGAGACGCACATAAATGGCTGTGCCCATGGTGCAATAGAAAATTGGTTGTAAAAAATAAGAAAAACCTCCCCGCTTTCCCAAAAAAAATGTTTTCACTGGCGGGGTACTTAAATGGAATAATACCACATATAGAACATCTGAAATGCAACCAAAGTTTCCCTTTAAGGTCCGGACCATGGGGAAATTGTCCATTTGACTTAGAACCGAAGGAGAAAATGTCACTCTTATCAATTTATCTATTCCGTTGAAATAACAATAAACTCCGTGATGACTCAACTGCATCACGGGAAAAATAAATCATAGCTAGTACCGAAATATGCCCAAAAAGGGTAATTGGACATGAGACTATGCAAATCTTAAGCAAGAATACTACATAGGGATTTACTTACACAATTGACAAATAATAATAGGTCATCAATGGACTGGTTAAGCAACATTGGGGCTGGTCAGTCGTTGGATGGGTGACCACTCTCCACAGCGTTGATTCCTTGGGAAAGGATCTTTACCATAATTTCCTCAGTCTACTCAGCTGTAAATGAGTACCTATCCCTGATGGGGTAGGGTCCAGCTATGGGTTAAATAGCAAAACTCAGCAATGATGTTAAGAAATGAAGGAATAAACGACAATGACGTAAATGGAACCTCTGGCAACAGAGGAGCTTCGTCCGGCAACCAGGTATTCAACCCAATTGAAGGGGAAGACGGTCAGGTACTTGGAGGTCGTCATCCAGCAACTGACCACCTCAACGACAGTAACCAACAGCCTGAGATTGGAGCTACAGAAGCAAACCAAAGGAAGAAATGGACAAGAGAAGAAAATAAGGAAATATGGAGATGCTACATCAGAAGCAACCTGCCGGAGAGAGGATATAGAAGAAGGTTGGTCAACATCTGGAATGAGAGGAATAACACCCCCCAAAAAGAGCAGAGGCTGGCAGACCAAGTAAGGAACATAAAGAAAAAGAACTGACTCTCCCCAACAGAAAGAGAAGAACTGGAAAGGGAAATGTCACACGACAACGAATTACACAAAGACGAACTGAGAAACGATGCCACAGAAAGATGACAGGGATGATGAGGTATCAAACAACGACACATGAAGAAACACCGACGAAGTAACACAGAGGACGGAATGGGTAGAAAGATTAAGCAATGGATGGAGCCAGATACAGAGAGAACAAAGATCCCCTCCATGAAAGCCTACAACACCAAGAAATTAAGGGAGAAAACAAGTGAGGTCAATGAAATAATGGGCATAATACACACCACCAGTATCACAGAAACAAATAACTTGGCATATGCAGGAGCAAGATTAGTAGCAGAACTGATGGGGATTTCGAACCCAAACCAACCACCCCAGCCACAACCAAACCCAAACAGGAAACCAAAACAGCAACCTCCTTGGAAAAAGGCGCCTGGAAAAGCAAATCATGGTGATGAGGTCTGACTTGAGTAAACTGAAAGAGATGGCAGAAAAAAGAAGGCCTAAGAAGCAAGAAAACAAGCAAGGGAGGAAACTTCAACGAGAAAATACAAAGTACAAGAGAATGGGGACTATAAACAACCCCCACCAATAGAAGATGTAAAACAGGAGGCTTAAGGCCAAAGCACATAAGATCCAACGGTACATGAACAGGAATAAGGGGATACCAACAGAACAAACTATTTGGAACCAACTAGAAAAGACTATACAGCCAACTAAGAGGGGAAGACAACCACCAAGAAATTCCTGAAGCCGAACCAAGTAAGAGACTTTGGGAAAACATATGGAGCAATCCGGTATCACACAACAAACATGCAACATGGCTCCAGGAAGTCAAGGAAGGAGAACAGGGAGAATAAAATAAAGATTCACAGTCAGACACAGTCAGACACCAACTAAAGAAAAATGCCAAACAGGAAACAGCCCCACCCGGTCCCGATGAAGTCCATGGATACTGGCTCAAAAACTTCAGGGCCCTACACCCACGAATAGCAGAACAACTCCAGCATGCATCTCAAATCACCATGCACCCAAATCGGGTGACCACAGAAGAACATCCTTAGTACAAAAAGACAAGAGTAAGGGAAATATAACCAGTAACTACAGGCCTATCACCTGCCTACCAATAATGTGGAAGTTATTAACAGGTATCATCAGTGAAAGACTATACAATTACCTAGAGGAGCAAACACCATCCCCAACCAACAGAAAGGCTGCAGAAGGAAGTGTAGGGGCACAAAAGATCAGCTCCTGATAGACCAAATGGTAATGAAGAACAGTAGGAGAAGGAAAACCAACCTAAGCATGGCATGGATAGACTGTAAGAAAGCCTTCGACATGATACCACACACATGGCTAATAGAATGCCTGAAAATATATGGGGCAGAGGAAAACACCATCAGCTTCCTCAAAAATACAATGCACAACTGGAATACAATACTTACAAGCTCTGGAATAAGACTAGCAGAGGTTAATATCAGGAGAGGGATCTCCCAGGGCGACTCACTGTCCCCACTACTCTTCGTAGTAGCCATGATTCCCATGACAAAAGTACTACAGAAGATGGATGCCGGGTACCAATTTCAAGAAAAGAAGGCAACAGAATCAACCATCTGATGTTCATGGACGACATCAAGCTGTATGGTAAGAGCATCAAGGAAATAGATACCCTAATCCAAACTGTAAGGATTGTATCTGGGGACATCAGGATGGAGTTTGGAATAGAAAAATGCGCCTTAGTCCACATACAAAAAGGCAAAGTAACGAGAACTGACGGGATAAAGCTACCAGATGGGAGCAACATCGAACACATTGATGAGACAGGATACAAATACCTGGGAATAATGGAAGGAGGGGATATAAAAACACCAAGAAATGAAGGACACTCGATCAGGAAAGAATATATGCAGAGACTCAAGGCGATACTCAAGTCAAAACTCAACGCCAGAAATATGATAAAAGCCATAAATACATGGGCAGTGCCAGTAATCAGATACAGCACAGGAATAGTGGAATGGACAAAGGCAGAACTCCGCAGCATAGATCAGAAAACCAGGAAACATATGACAATACAGAAAGCACTACACCCAAGAGCAAATACAGACAGACTATAACTAACACGAAAGGAAGGAGGAGAGGAACTACTAAGTATACAGGACTGCGTCAACATCGAGAACAAGAGCACTGGGGCAATATTCTGAAAACCAGTGAAGACGAGTGGCTAAAGAGTGCATGGGTAAGAAGGACTAATAAAAGTAGATGAAGACCCAGAAAATATACAGAGACAGGAGAATGACAGACAGAACAGAGGACTGGCACAACAAACCAATGCACGGACAATACATGAGACAGACTAAAGAACTAGCCAGCGATGACACATGGCAATGGCTACAGAAGGGAGAGCTAAAGAAGGAAATTGAAGGAATGATAACAGCGGCACAAGATCAGGCCCTAAGAACCAGATATGTTCAAAGAACGATAGACGGAAATAACATCTCTCCCATATGTAGGAAGTGCAATACGAAAAAATGAAACCATAAACCACATAGCAAGCGAATGCCCGGCACTTGCACAGAATCAGTACAAAAAGAGGCATGATTCAGTGGCAAAAGCCCTCCACTGGAGCCTGTGCAAGAAACATCAGCTACCTTGCAGTAATAAGTGGTATGAGCACCAACCTGAGGGAGTGATAGAAAACGATCAGGCAAAGATCCTCTGGGACTATGGTATTAGAACGGATAGGGTGATACGTGCAAATAGACCAGAGGTGACGTTGATTGACGAAGTCAAGAAGAAAGTATCACTGATTGATGTCGCAATACCATGGGACACCAGAGTTGAAGAGAAAGAGAGGGAAAAAATGGATAAGTATCAAGATCTGAAAATAGAAATAAAGAAGGATATGGGATATGCCTGTGGAAATCGTACCCATAATCATAGGAGCACTAGGCACAATCCCAAGATCCTTGAAAAGGAATCTAGAAAAACTAGACGCTGAAGTAGCTCCAGGACTCATGCAGAAGAGTGTGATCCTAGAAACGGCGCACATAGTAAGAAAAGTGATGGACTCCTAAGGAGGCAGGATGCAACCCGGAACCCCACACTATAAATACCACCCAGTCGAATTGGAGGACTGTGATAGAGCAAAAAAAAAAAAAAAAAAAAAAAATAATATTCTTAATACCGAGTTCTATTCATTAGATACATGAAGAAACAAACCAAATCGTCAGACTTGATTATAATTCACTTATATCACCAATTTTAACATCAAAGTTAAATGAGGATCAAAATTGGGCTCATTTGCCAGAAGATTGTCTTAACTCGAAAATTGTTATATTTCGGGAAAAGCAATCTGAAGTTGAAATTCTCTATACTCTGTCCATTTATATTTAGATGATCTTTTACTGAGCTGTTTTAATGACAAATACAAATAAGAATTTTTTTATCACAATATGGAATAAAGAAGAGGCTATCTGCTGGTATCAATAGCTCCAAACACATTTTTTGAGTTGTGTCACTCTTCTGGCAAATGAGCGATGGTCCGACTGACAGTTCTACTTTTTACACGTGGACGTTCACCCTTTTAACAGTCGTGGGGGTGAACTGACAGGTATTACTGTCCCTTTTATCCAGGTATTGCTGTGGTAACTATCCCTTTGATCCAGGTATTATTGTAGTGACTGTCCCGTTTATCCAGTGTTCTGTGGCGACACTCCCTTTCATCCAGGTATTACTGTGCTGTCAGTCACCTTTAACCAGTATTAATGTGGTGACTGTCCAGGCATTACTATGATGTCCCTCCCTTGTCCAGTATTACTGTGGTGACAGTCCTTTTATACAGGTATTACTGTGAAGACTGTCCCTTTTATCCAGGTATTATTGTGAAGACCGTCCCTTTTATCCAAGTATTACTGTGAAGACTGTCTCTTTTATCAAGGTATTACTGTGCTACAATTAACAAGGAAATTTACATTTGAACTAATTGAAAAAAAAAATGCCTTATATCTAGCACGTCGGGCTTGGCCAAAATACGTTTTTTTTCCTATATAATAAAACCCCCCTCCCCCTTTTATATGGAAAGCTGGGTGTTTGTGTGGGTGAAAAATCATTGACTTACTTCACCTATCAGGGGATCCTAACTTAGGATGCCAGGAGGATTCGCTCTCATGAGCGTCCCCCCAACCTTACTCTAATTTATGGAACTGTGAATTAAAATAACAGGGTTACAACCCAATGTAACCAAGTCAAAGGCACAGAAGGCCTTACATAGCCAGACTTTTTTTGCCGCCTACGGAACTTAACATTAAAAATTATCGGCTGGGAATCTACCCTTAGCTAACCTGAACTAAACCTTAGGTATCAGGTCATAGCCTGGTAGACCACTAACACAAGCCTAAGTTACATGGTCCTTACTTAACTAATGCATGCTGCACTTTAATACCCTTCATTAAAGTATCATGGACCATTTAAAACATATCCTTGTATCACTTCCCCACCCCCCAACCCAAAAAAGTTTACCCTTTTCAGAATCAGAACCTACAGATACTACAGGTTGCCATGGCAATGTTAGAATACCTCCTTGTATGCCTATTTCGCTCTTGTATTTTCACCCGCCTAAAATACCTATACCAAATTACCAATATCCGCTGTAGTCCGCAACAATTTTGGGATATAACCTATAGAGTTTCAGTAGCCTTACGCTGATCATTTGTTCCCAAATATAGACCTACCAATACCTTTTCATTCACAAGGCAACTGATGTCCAGTAAAATATAAATTAATTGATTTCTACCATACCCGTATCCTTCAGTTGTAAAATTGCTGCAGGAACTTAAGCGAAATTACTTGGTCTTGAAGACACTCAACAAACCATCTTGTAAATGAAATCCCATCAGTTTACGTTCTCAGATCAATCTGCTGATATTATATAAGTAGAAAGTTATCTTCACCTCTTTCATACACTATTAAATAAAATTACTGACGTTAATAGTTGTAGAACAGGAGTCTCTTTATAATGAAAGTTTGCTTCGTCACCGACGTCGGGGGGACGACACACAAAACGGCAGAAACCGCAAGACTTCTTTTGAAATGCCATAGATGTAAACACACATACAAGTGAAGCTTCTATATTAACAAAAGATTGTGTGGGGTGCGGACGTGTTGGAGGTCTCTCTCGCGTTTCTTCACAGAAAAGAAGGGTTTTTCGCCATTGGTGACTATACCTCTTATAGTAAGCAATGTGTTAATAGTGTCTCCACGTAATACCCGGCGTGTAAGCCGGAGTGTGTTGTGCAACGGCAGATATTCTAATATTCTTTCTGCTCCAATCAGTGCCTTAGAAATCTTTCAAATCACAGCTTCTCGAGGCCTATTGGTCCTGAAATGTGGGTAAAAGAATGCAGTGTATGTGTTAGTGCTTGACCCCTCCCTTACCACAAAAATATCACCCGACCAACCTCCAACCGTTGCGCAAGTGACCCTGGCACCTACCGGTGCCTGTGCCCCTTACACAAGTTCCGTACTCGCGAACAATTGTCTTTTCTTTATTCAATACCAATCGAACCGTTCCGACGTCGAGTCCGCTATACAATCTGTCAGCGATGCCTTCTCCGATGAGGAAATCAACGTTGCATATACGAAATGCAAAGATCTGATACCAGAGAGCATTCTCAAGGAGCGATCCGCGAAGAACTTGTCCTCTCACAAAAAAATATCGTATATCACTAAGTGGCTAAGGACCTGCTCGGTGGAAATATACGCCGATGACCCTTACAACCTGCCTCCAAAAGGCCCTGCTGACCTAAGCCTACCTGCGGTGTACCACACTGCAGAAAATGCCTTCAAAACAGTAAAATCTCTCTCAGAAATAATTGGAAAAAACTCTGAAAAAATTGAGGAGACAAATGATAATTTATCAAGAATCTGGGACGTGATCAAAGGACTACAGGAATCCATAATCAGCCTTAAAAAAGGTGGAATCAAATAACCTCACACGGATCTGGGATGCTATCAAAGGAGTGCAGGGATCGATAGACAATCGCACAGATAGCCACCAGACTACTACGAATGCGGCATCCAGTTTTTCCTCGCCTCCCAGCAACACGGAAGTGCCCCGTTCCGAGGGGACTGTTGACCCCCAAACCTCTTCTCCCTCCCCAGTGCCTCCGGTGGAAGATATATCCCCGGTGATGATTACTAGCCCTCGTAATCCTCCCCACCCTATCTCTCCCCCCCAACCCCCCGCCCCCCCATCGTAGATGCAGATGAAACTGATCATGAGGGGTCTGGCGGCTGGCAGATACAAACAAGCAGAAAGAAGAGAAGAACCTCCCGTTTGGCCGCTGGACCGGAGCCCAACATTCGTGTTTCACCTCGACCGACACCTGAGAAGAGATGCCACGTAGTAATTCACAATCTACGCTCATCGGTGACGCTGGATGCCATAGTGGAGAGAGTCAAGTTTCTCACTGGCTCTGACCCACTCATCTCTCACGAAATCCCATGCAGGATTAAACATAAAGTGGCTTACAGGATTACCTGCCTATTTTCAACACCTCGACGTTCTTAAAGGCGAGAATTTCGGTCCTAATATATTAGTTCAAGATACAGACTAATCCGGGATCAACCACCCCCAGGGGAACTTACTGACACTCCAACCAGGGTCATTTCCACCGCAAGTGCCAGCCAACCCCCACGGCGAGTGACTGCCCACTCCCCCTGGCTAACCCCCCATCCACCCAAATGATCAGCGCATTCATCTCCCATCTTCGTGAGTAGTCATGGATACATTAAACATAATCTCTTGGAATATCTTTGGCCTCAAGCAGAACATTCCTCTTCTAAACATGTTCTGCAAAAACTTCAAAGGCATTATTGCACTGCAAGAAACGCTCCTCTGGCCACATGACCTTGCCATATGCGATTCAATTCATGAAGACTACAGAACCTTCTCGACTTCATCGATGCAAGTTACAGATCAAATCCTAGCCGGTCGCCCGAAAGGAGGCCTTTCTTTCCTGTGGCACAAATCGTTAGACAATACGATAAAGGTGATGACCTACAGGAGTGACAGATTGCTGGGGCTTCAAGTGACAGTAGGGAACTCGATTATCCTAATTATTAATGTTTATATGCCATGGGAAAATAACAATAATTTTGATCATTACTGCATGATCCTAGGGGAATTACACAGTATTATTCATGATTCTCCTGCTGATCATATTTGTATAATCGGGGACCTTAATTCTCACCCCACAAAACAATTTTATAATGAACTTACTCGCTTCTGTCAAAATCATGCTCTCCAAATTAGCGATGTAATGCTCCTCCCTCCCTCCTCTTATTCATATGTACATAATAGAGCGGACGCTATTACAACTTCTGGCTTGGACCGGGCCACTGCATCACATCTCCACAACTCATGATTCTATTATGACCTGCAATATTCGCTATGATCTTGCAACGGCTACGATCACATCCATTACAGGTGTCATTCAGTACCCCAACCCTCCCTACCGTGAACCCCCTAACTGATCGACCACCAGCGGTAAACTGGGATTTTAAAAACCAACAGAAAACCAGAGACTTTAGGGCGACCACGGAAACCAGGTTGCGGTCAATAGTTCAAACCGGCAGACGCCTTACTTTGTACTAACACAATTGTAGAAATGATCACCACAAGAGGGATCTGAATGAATTCTATTCGAACATAATCTCCGCTTTGCTTGCTTCGGGCAGGACTGCCTACAGATTTCGTCAAGGTAATTCTCGTAATATACCTGGATGGAATGCTTGATTAAGATCTGTATACATACTCACGAGAAATGTTTTTACTGTGGAGGCAAAATGGTAGCCCCAGGGAAGGGCACACTGCATTGCTAATGAGACAGGCGAGAGCGCAGTTCAAACTTGCTCTTAAGCACTGCAGGTTAAATGAAAACAACTAAGAGCCGATGCAATGTCTAGAAACTTAGAATCTGGTGATTATCCTCGTCTTTGGAAAGATATCCAGTCTTTAAATCCCAAAACAAATAAAAAGCTATCACAGAGAGTAGGGGAAGCAGTCGGAGACGAAGCTATTGCAAGTATGTGGGGCGATCACTTCAACAATGTCCTGAATTGCATAAATGATCAAGATTCCCGAAGGGATGTAGATAACCTCCTTACTGACAACATTCAATTTCATTTTGCAGACCGTATTACGCCAGGTAACATCACGATGCCATAACAGCCTACCTAATAATAAATCGCCCGGCTGTGATGGTCTTCCTGCAGAGGCCTTCAAACTCTGCCATCCGATAATTTTACATTTTGCTAGCTGCCCTATTCAATGCGTGCATAATTCACCGGTTTCTTCCAGACTCCCTACTCTTAGTTCACTTGATACCATTAATCAAAAACAAGCTAAAGGATGCAGCTGACCCTGGCAACTACCGGCCGATTGCAATCACAACGATCGCATCGAAGATACTTGAGTCTGTTCTTCTAGTTAGACTTCTCCCCTTTCTACACACCACTGACAACCAGTCGGGTTTAGAGCAAACCACTCAACCGACACCTGCATCTACATACTGAAAGAATTGCTTAATTATTACCTATCATCAGCCTCTCCTATTTTCCTTTGTTTTGTAGATGTGAGAAAAGCATTTGACAGAGTAAACTACCTGAAGCTCTTCCTGAAGCTGCATAAAAAGGGGCACACCCCTGTACCTAATTGGCATTTTACATTGCTGGTTCTCCACACAGCAATTCTGTGTCAAATGGGGTAACGTGTTATCTTACACCTTCGGCTCCCTAAACGGGCTCCGGCAAGGGGGCATTCTCTCTCCTTACCTGTTTAATACGTACACAGATGACTTGAATGTCAAACTGAACTCGCTCCCTCCAATCGGATGCACCGTCAATGAAACAACTATAAACAACCTCTGTTACGCCGACGATATGGTTCTGATTTCCCATCAGTGCAAGGTCTCCAACGACTCATCGACACCTTGCCGCCAATATGCAAGAGGAGTTTGATATAATCTACAACGAAACCAAGACCCAGTGCATTGTCGCTGCTCCCGAGATCGCTTAAGCATATTGCAGACCTCAAATTTTCCTCGGAAACCATCAGCTGGAATTTGTGCACGAATTTCCGTATTTGGGTCACATTATCTAACCGCTGTACCTAAAAGATACGGCAGAACATTGAAACGAAGGCGTCGTAAACTATGTGCAACTGGCACATGATTGCAAGGAGGTTTGCCTTCTGTCACCGAGACGTGAAACTGCTGCTATTCCGCTCGTACTGCTACAGTATCTATGGGTGTTCCCTCTGGACGAACTATACCCGAGAGACCATGAGACGCATCACTGTTGTGCACAATGACATTCTGAGACGCCTCACAAACACTCCCCGCTACCACTCCGCCACACAGATGTTCATTGAAAACCACCTGGACAATTTAAAAATCATTGTTAGGCGAACAATGTCCAGTCTGGTAACCCGAGTGACAGCAGCAACTCGCTCATACAATGCATCCTAAGGAGTGAAGCAAGAAGAAGATCTAAATTGTGGGAAAGATGGGGAAATGAGGCCTTTGTGCCCCTAAAGGACTTAATCTCTGTATTGGCAAGATGTCATCTGCAGTTTTTGTCATTATTACATTTATTGCTGATATTTTAATTTTTCATTATTACTGTGATTCCTATCAAGTTAAAGTTTTATTTACATTTAATTTATGTATTAAGCCCTCTGGACCTGACTACTGTAACCACCTAAGGTCTCTAGTTTGAAATTTGAGTTATATAATATGTGCACCACTGTTATTACTCGCAATGCATTTTTTTTTTCTCACCAATATTATTACTGTTATTACCAGATGATGATTACTAGCTTTTATGCTACCTCAGCTATATGGTGATAAGTGCCGATTATTCATTTTCTTTTTCTATTTTATCATATCTCATGTATCTAGATTGTGTATGTTACTGTCTGTAATCTTGTATACTCAATGTATATGGCCCCGAGCTGAAATAAAACATATTATTATTATTTATTATATTATTATGTGATGAAAAATCTTTTACGGTAGAAATATAAAAATATCGAATAAAAGTTGTTTTCTATGTTCTGTTTACGTCGCCCTGACCGGATTTCCCCAAGGGTGAACATTTTCAGAATTTCCTTGTTAAACAATTCCAACGCTAACCTTTGATGTCTAAAACTGAAAAAAAATATAGCATACATACTGCATATGCTGCTGTTACAACCCTGATATAGAGATACATTACTATTTTTCTACTTTGTAATGCTTGCGGGACCCGGTCAAAAAGAGGTTGGCATGTAAACAAGATCCGAAAAAGGGCAGCCAGGATCAGGAGAGTAACGCTATGCATAAGTCATAAGTTATACCACCTGTAACGGAGTGAAGGCAACAATAAAGCGGTGAGTACTTTAGACGAATTGTGTATTTAAATCCACCTTGAGCCCGCGAAAGTATTAATTAAGTTATGAATTGTCTTCTTAGGCTTGTACAGAAGCTTTAGGTTAGTTTTCACAAGAGCCACCGCCAACGACGAAACCCCACTTGAAGAAGACTCATCAAGTTTATAATCCAGAAGAGGGAATCCAATGATGAAGAGTCACTTGATTTGAGATGTATAGTAAACAAGAGTTCTGTTCAACCTTATATTGTTAGTTGTCAATTGAATCATAAGCCATTTTTATTTGAAATTGACACCGGTTCAGCTATTTCTACATTAAAGTATGATGATTTCAAGAAGTTAAATTGGACATTACTGAACTGTAGAACTAAATTGCAGGGTTATAACCAAGTGTCAATCAAAGTATTTAGGAAGGTCAAAGTTTAAAATTTTCAATACAAACAGCAAAATCATTCAGACGTTGAATTCATAATTGTTGGGTCAGACTCCCCAAATAACTTGATTAGTAGGAATTTAATAGATAAGTGCAATATAATTAATGTCCATCAGTTAAATATAACAGATTTGTGGAAAACTATAATGTAGATAGTTTGAAACCTATTAAGAACTTTCAAGCCCGATTGTATCCTAAAGTTGGTCATGTTCCTGTTTTTCAGAAGGTCCGCACAGTGCCACTGACGTTACGCAGTGAGGTTGAGAGTGTGCTGTAAGAGCTTGAAAAAAATAAGATTATAGAAAGAGTAGAATTCTCAGATTATGCCTCGCCAATTGTTACTGTCAGGAAGCAGAATGGATCCCTTAGGGTTTGTGGGGATTTTTCCTAAAATAAAATGAAATTCTTCATGAATCTAAATTCCCATTACCTAATATGTCAGAATTAATTTCCAATGTGTCTGGATATAAGTATTATACCAGACTTGATCTCAAGAATGCTTATTTGCAAATGGAAGTTGCTCCAGAAGACCGTAAATATTGGTACTTAACACACATTTGGGTCTATATAGATATTTACGGTTACCATTTGGTATCCATTCTGCTCCTGCAATATTTCAGAAGTTCATTTCCCACTGTTAGCTTCTTATGATTTTGCTTATCATTATCTGGATGATATTATGTTATAGGTGGCGACTCACAGCTGAACATGATAAACGTGCAACTAGGAGAGAGAAGAGCCCATTAACTGTCCTTGTTTTCGGACTGTTTCTTTGTTTAGTTTTAAAGAGGTTAACTTTACTGAACACTCGTTCGCATTCAGCATTAGAGTGCGGCAAGCAAAGATCCAGTTTAGGGCAAAATTGGCTAGGTTCATGTTGCAACTATGGGAAACATTCGTCCATTTTGGTAGTCATCCAGCTTTTGAAGTAGTGAGCGGTCATCTGGCGGTACAATCAGGGAAAGCTCAGATGCAAGATGGGAGGGGATTCTTCTCTGAATTCTGATGAGAGGGCATTTTTTGGACAGAGACAGTTCAACTTTGACAGGACGCCATCATTGAAATTATACCTCTTCTTTATTTCTGTGCATGCCACTACTACAAGGAAACTTCTACACCTCTGAAAAAACTGCTGCTGTTGAGCTTTCTTTCCCTGTATGGAGGGGTTTTTTAATCCCTGCATAACTTTAACTCCTAGGTACATATATTTGGCTGTCACTAAGATGCCTGTCATGTCTTTCAGGATTTACAGTATTTACATCAGTTTTCATTACATAGGTCCTGTCCATAAATGAGAGAAGAAGGTCTCTGAATAGCATGGACACTTTATCATGGAGAACTGTTATCACTGCTTTATCTAACTGGAAAAATTTGTTGAACTCAGTAAATTTTGGAAGAACCCAGTCAAGGAACATTGAAATACAACTTCATGAAAGGATCATGAAGGGAGTTGATAATCAACTCTGTTGCTAATAGTTTTCTCAGCGAACCACTTCTCCGAGAAAATAACTTCAGTGCCTCCCACTGTTCCAATAGCTTTGAACCACGTTAAAATTGGAGACAAGCGGCGGCAAGCCATGTACGGACTCTGAAATCGTTTTTTTTTTTTTTTATTTATCTATTTATTTTTAGAAATTAGCCTGTTTCATGGAGGAGTTCACCGACCACTTATATTTGTAATTATATACTTATCAACACCTTAGAATTATCGTACAAACCGTACGATTATGGAAAATGCTATCGTACATCGTACCAAGGCCGTTTTTATCGTACATGTACGACAATTATCATACGTGTGGCAACACTGCTCCTGCCTCTCCGCTTCAGAAAGCGTAGGATGGGAAAAATGTCGCACAACAAATATGATTACCCTATGGAAAATTTATGTAAAACGCAACGGAACGAAAGGATATGAAACATCGTATTTTTCATGATATTTTCATTGTAGATACTTTCACAAAAAATCATTTTTGACCCACTTACAGGTTAGCTAGAGCACTAATATTTTTACGTCTGGCTATCAATGTTACCAGAAATGAGTAAAACTCGATTTCGCCCACCGACCTCAAAATTGTCGTATTTCAGGCCTCCCAACTGAGGCGGTCCCCTTAAACAGTGGGACTAGCGACATACTGGCCTCGTGTCTTGGGCAATGGGACCTGTCCCCCACTGGCTGGCGGCCAAAGAAACAGGAGATCAGAACCTGCCCTATGAGCCTCTCAGAGCTTGCCTTATTTTAGCGGTTTTGAAACCATAAAATCATTGTTAAAATCTTTTAAGGTTACCCTTGTTTTTTTTATATATTAACATACTACAAGGAATGCTACTTAAAAGATGGCCCCAAGGAAAGCAACAACAGAATATATAAAATTCCATGTTTGGATTGCCCCTCGTTTTATATTGGCCAATTTATCAAGGATATAGAATGAAGAATTAAACAGCATAAGCATTCTGTCAAAACTGGGCAAACATCCAGCGCAATATTCATTCATTTAAGTTTAAACGACTACTGAATAACTAGAACAGCATTCAGTAGTTGCAAGAACAAAAGATACTCATAAATAGGCGCAATCGTGGAATATAATGATTTGTATCTAAAATGTGTCTGATAATTAGTATTATGTATCGTAATATTTTGTTTTTATTTCGTCCTCAATTTTGTCCATGATCTGATAGTTTCTTCAGATGGAGTCTATGGTTACATTATCAGCTGCGTCTTGTCTTCATTGACGGAACTTTTTATGGGTGCTGCCACGTTAAACGTTTAATAACCTTAATAATAATAATAATTATTAATAATAATAATAATAATAATAATAATAAGAATAATAATAATAATATAATTTATTTCAGCTCAGGGACATTTGATGATAACAACACCTTGGCACGAGGAATAAGAATATAAGAGATAAACACCAGATGCTTCACAACGTTCATTCTGCCAGATTTAATGTCATATCCGATGGAGTGGTTGATTATTTCATTTCATATATTAAAAGATATATATATATATATATATATAATATATAGATATATATATATATATATGGTCTGTATAGTGTTAACTATATCTTTCTAGATAAGCAACTTGCTCACGGGTATCAAAAATTCATTTGATTTATAGGATAACTGAAAACAGAACAAGAACTGAAAATCTCGCCATTTCAACAAGCAGAAAAAGCGCCTCTCGGTAGTCGATCATCTTTTCGATATTCATTCTTGTAGTAGAAATATGAAAAGCCGCAGCCACTCCCCTCTTTTCCTAAGGTCCCCATCGCTCTCTTTCCCCCATAAAAAGCAAGTGTGAAAGAAAAGTGACGAACCGCGCATAACAATAGCACCCCAAAATACACCGGATAACAAAGTTTTTGGGAGGGATAAAAAAAAGAAAGCCTCTTAGACTACACGTCAAAAACACGCATGTCCCTCCCCCGAAAGTATCCCTCACTATTTCCTCACATGTCCCAGCCCACTCCCACACATACAAAGAGAGAGAGAGAGAGAGGGAGAGAGACAGAGACAGAGACAGAGAGAGAGAGAGAGACCCTTGTCTCTTATGCACACACAAACAGCCACATTAAAACGAGCGGAAATGAATGTCTAAAGCGAACTCTTCTCTCATTGAGTTAATCAGCCCTTTGGCCGTAGCGAGAAGTTGATATCCGAAAGATAATTGCTCTTTTCATTGTGCAAATTTCATGTAATGGTTTTTGAGTTATCGAGGCACCAATCAGCCCACTGCGTAAGGCGAAGGGCGGAAAGGAGGGAGAGAGAGAGAAGAGAGAGAGAATAAAGCCCACATTTAAGTGCCGATTTTTTTTTTTTTAGTCGGTGTATTACGTTTAGTCCTTAGCGGAGCTTATACCCAAAAGCGATCTTATAATTCTTCATATGTCAAAAGATTCTTCATTTGCTAAAAAAAAGAAAAAAATGTTATACTTCAACACTAGTTTTGCAACGAAGAGTCCCTATTTCCTCGTCGGCCATAGCAATTAGTTAGCAAAATTTGTCCATAAAAGAATGATTGTCAGCATTAAAGAGCGAAATCTTGAAAATTATAGCAATAGCAAACATAACGTTGTGAAACTTATATTAGAGAAAATCTTCACTCATCTTTACTAAAAGGAAACATATGGTTATTTTTGTAATAATGTTTGGATTGTTCTGAAGAAAACGTTAATGATAAATCATTATCTTAGTTTTCTATGGGTATTGTAGGAGTTGTAAGGCGACCACATTTGGGATACCCATGTAATGTAATCCAATAGACATTTCTCTTTATTAGCTATAGAGATGTAGTACTGAAATACAAATTTAAAGCTTCAGATCAACTGTCAAATACACCAATTAACCATAACATTCACCAAGAATCAGAAAACTGACAAATAGTATGTACTATGCTTACTGTGAAATATCTTCACTAAAATTAGATAGGACCTTGAACGGCATGTAGGTCAAGCATGTAATGATTAGGATTATTCGTGTTAGGCTTTAGTGTTCAATCAGTATTATAAGGAAAAAATATAACAAAACGCAATCTTTGCCTTACTCTTTGCAATAACAACAGAAATAGGCCCATCAATAAAGATAAGATTGACATGAAAGTATATTATACCATAAGTTGCGCAACTATTAATAGTTGAAATCTGCAATGTCCAAAAAGTATACTATTAAAAATAATCACATTTTCTCCTAGCATAACGCATTATGGTTACATTTAAACTTTGTAGCTTAACAGAAAGAAGAACTGTGAACACCATCGTGAATTTTTATTCGACTGTGATTATCTGTAAGCCAATTAAAGTCTCGAGATAGGATTTCTTCGAAATAATTAAAGTTAAAGTGAGTTCCTGTACCCTTGAGATGTGTCTTAACGCCAGCTGAATACAGCAAGCAGGAACTGTCCGAAACTATGAAACAATATGATATAGTAGAACCGGTGGATATAAATCATCTATTTTTTTAACTATATTTAGAATTCATCAATTGAATTGATTTATAAGACTTAAAGAAATGTTAATAGTACTTACTTGAAAATTTTTTGTGGGATATTGCCAGATACAAACTTTGGTACTCAAACACGAGTAAAAGTGGCGCACTTACAGAGGTGTCACATTTTGAGATTAAGTTTGGATGGGTGAAAGCGTTCATTTTGATATAAAAAGGAAGAAGTGAGGACACAAGATAAAAATCTAGGTCACAAGAAATGAAACTAAGGTTCCAGGGAGCACGACAAAATTTAGTCATGTTAGAATGAAAATGATTACCTCCTGGAGGTGAAGTTTTTTTCTTTGTGAAACATCTGCGCGACCCTTACTTCATTAGTAACTGAATTTTAAGTTATTGATTCTGTTTCATTAGTGAATATATTCATATGTAATCAATTTTATTTGAACTGTTCTACTGAACGAATAATTTGAATCAATTTTATTTGAACTGTTTGGACTGAAGAATAATTTGATTCATATATATTTGTGCAAAGTTATATTCAAGTGAATTTTTTAGCTTCTGGGTGCTTCCGTCAATATTCGTACAGAGATGGTAGACCTCCTCAACATATCTTACTTGATATCCTTTACATGATAGGATAAAAATAACATTCTGTAACTTGCATCTCTGTTTATTTATCTATTTTTTTCTTTTCTGTGATGAATGCAGAAAAAGGACACAAAAGAGAAAAATGATAAGAACATAGTTACATTATTTCATTGTAGAATAAGAAGGAGGCGTTCAATGGAGTACCAAAACACGTAGTTACAGGCTTATTGTAAAGGAGAATGGTGCCATAATAATCCGCTGAACAAGCAATGGCACTATGCCAGAGCACATGATCTCGAGAGCAGGAAGTGATGCTTATTTCCACCAAGGATCACCATTCAGTTCACTGACGGCCTAAACTACAAAATGTGTAGAATGGCAGCTTTAGAAATTGCTATGTGCGGATAGCTTGAGTTGACAGCAAAATCAATAGAAAAGTTGGAAAATGTCGAAATACGAGTAGTAGAATGGAGAACAATTAATAAATACCATATAGAAAAATGCTTTGACCAGGAAGAAGCAAAGAAGTTGAAGCCTGAGGAGTGAATCAGTGAATGCTGTAGACTTGGTGAAGAGATGCCCAAAGTAATATGTTTCGAATTCAACACATGACTAACCATAGAAAAGTATAACATTGCTGCTACTATTGAGAGTGATTGTGACTAATTCGGTGATTTTCTTTTTAATATGTTAATGGTAATGTCTTCCAAATGACATATTATAGGTAATTATTAAATAGATATTGCATTATTGAGTAATTAATATGTTATTAATAATGTTCTTTACATAAAAAAAATTTGGGCTTGACAACAAAGGGTCCTATGATCCTGAAGTCGAAAAAGAGAGTCTGGAGATTGTACCATTATACGGTTTTGTATAGTAATGGACGCTGGAATCTTATGACCATACTGTCTCCCATGTTACCAACAAGAAAACAATAAGGCATTGCTTCTTGGACGTTGAATGTGGAGTTCCTCGACGCTTGTTTGTGTTGGCAGTTTGGTTTTGTTCCCGGTCTCTTTCATTGACCCAATTGACTTCCCACATGATGGTATATGGGGTCCTACGAATTCTCTAGTGTTTATAACTTTTATAGACATTTTCCTTATCATAATTCAAAGTAACTGCAACATCAGCTTATTCATATCGGATCCATCGCCCATCGCATTCCATGAAGACATCGAATTCTTGAATGCACCTGATGATTGTCTGGTGTCATCGAATGTCCTCATCCAATAAAGCATTACCAGGTTCTGTTAAAATTAATTACTATATTGCCTGTTATTAAACATGTGATTAGAGATAATGTTCCAGTCTCCTCCTTCTCTGGAGTTTTAAAATATTGAACCTTAGATGAGATAACCTGATAAAGACTAAGAGTTATGTTATAAAAATAATCTCATAATAAGACTCAAGAGGGTGGCAGAAAAAAAAAACTAAAGGAAATGGAAGACAATGCCGAACCCCTAATGGACGGATATACTCACAAGTAGTATAACAGGTTTTGGGTGGTGGACAGATTCACTCATGATGAGTACAATATTACGTGCCACTGATTTGGGACAATTAGGCAGGAAAGAGGGGCCATTACTTCTATAGCCCATAAATTCACTAATGACAACTTTTAGACTGGCTAAAATGAAGTGGGCGGCTCATTAGAGAGTGGGCTGTGATTTTGACTTCAAGAGACGATGTACTGCCTCTCTGTCTCACATGATGTCTGTTTATGCATTTCCACATGAATATACTAAGGGGCTGCTGCTGGTTTTACTTCTTTTATGGTCGTATGACAGTTATGAATGTAATTTTGTAAAGAAAAGAGGCACCACAAGGGGTTGTAAATACTCATTTTCAATTTCTCGTAGAGGATGAGAAAATCTTTTTAGATTTTTTATCTTGCACCATGTGCATTTGCATATCTTCCTCT
>NC_087204.1:60027474-60030276 GCF_015104395.2 Macrobrachium nipponense
AGTTCTTTTCTTCTGTTTTATTTCAGTAATCTTTTCCTCAATATTTTTCAAGGATAAGAAGAATAAAAACGTTTAGTATTCTCATAGAGGAAGCCTATAGTCTACTAGGGAGGAGCAGGGCTGCAGGGGTTAGTTGTCTTCAAGGACCTGAAGAGGCAGGGTCAGGATGGTCCACAGGAGGAGAGGGAGGGGTCTTTGGGTCTGGATTGATGGAAGACCTCCCGCAGTGTCGGGGACAGAGCTTCCCAGAGGTCGCTGGCCTCTAGCATTTAAAGCATTTGACAATAAAACTTTGGAGACTCCGAGGCACACAATGGGGGCGCCTTGAAAGCTCTATACGTCCTTTTGTCTTCGAACGGAGTTAAGGGCGTTGTGAAGGAAGTGAGGGAGACAGGATGATGTGTACCCTTCAGCGCACTCTTCAGCAGGCCTTGAAGTAACTTCAGGGGCCCAACACAACAATACTATTAAACCCGAGAAGTTTGAGACTGAATTAGGATTGAACAAGAACCCCCTTTAGGAGAGGGAATTTTCCTTTTAGTGCCCTTTGTTAATTTTAAACTTTTAGAAGTCTTAAAGGCATTGTATTATGCAATGGCCTTTTGGGTCACATCAAATAACAGCTCTGGTAACCTCGAAAGGGATTGTTTTTAAGGAGTCGGTTTTCAGAAAATGTATACAAGAGAAATTATAATGTTTAGGATACTATGATCCCAAATGATTCATGTCAAGGTTCATGGTGAACTGAACTCTTAATTAAGAAAATCAGGCTTGCATTTACATTTCCATGATGGTGCCTAATGACAGGAACTTTTTCTGGCGTCATTATATGAAAATTTTCAGAGTTTGTCGGATATACATTCGACATCTAAAAGGATACAGATTAATGAGATACGTCAGTTACTTTTATAAATCTGATTTGTTAATTGTTGAATAATAATGAAAATTAGTAATAATTTACAGTTCGTAATCTGTGTCAAATGAGCATGATTAAAAAACACGGTTTCAATCATCGAGATGGAATGATAGATGGTAATTTTTGTGTATCCTTGATATATTTAGCAAGTTCAGACCGACAGTTATTTTCAGCTAGACTGATGACAAAAGAAAAATTCAATTAGTATTGTACTTCAAACGTAATTTCGAAATAATGTGACCTATTTAATATATCGGAAGTGATGAAACACAATTAAAGCTGACTTTCTCCATGTTTCCGCATCAGATGAACTCTTCATTTACACATTAAGGAAGCCATATCATAAAAATGACATCATTTGGTCTGCAAAGTTGGATGATATCAGCGATGACGTGCTCTATCGCAAAGTTGTGAAATTTCCTGAATGTTTGGGAATTTTTCTCTGTTTCACAGCCATATGGTTAATGTGGATCATCAAAGGAAAAGGATAATCATGGAATGGTGAATGCTTCAGAGAAACTGTTCTTACTGGTGGAGTATTTTCTTTCCTCAAAGATCCTGAAAATTTTTTATCTATTGAAAAAGTCACATTTTTGTATGATAAGGCACCATGTTTCAAGACTCTTCAAACACAGGAGCTGCTTCGAAACAGTGGTATCGATTTCTTCTCATCAAGTGAATTTCTAGGTAGCTCCCTTACCTTAATGTGTGTGAAAACATTGGTAGTATCTTAAAGGATCGTGTTGAAGCACAGACAGTGAACTATGATGATATACTAAGCCTCGGCGATCTGTGAAGAGAGGTGACCAAAGTGCTCAGGGAAATGGAGTTTTGAGTAGTCTCGGCTTTTTTTGCGATTTGCTGAAATCATACCTCTCAAGAATGCAGGCTGTGGTACAGGCAGATGGAGGCCACACAAAATATTAAATACTCAGAGATAAACTTAAATAAATACCTGTTCTGAATTACTTTTACTTTTGTCCATATTAACTTTAGTTTATGCTGTAGAGGGGGGGGCCTTTAATTTCGAAACACCCTATATATATCTATCTATCTATCTATCTATCTATATATATATATATATATATATATATATATATATATATATATATATATATATATATATATTTATATATCTCAGTTAGTTTATAACAGTAAATAATAAGTCTATTATATCAAATGTGAACAACATATGTGCGCTTTTTCACAAAGATACATTGCTTAAAAATAATATTGTAATAAAATACATTAGTTAGAAGTAATCACAGAAGTAAGATTAAACACTTGTTGAAAAGAGAAATACAAATAATTAAAAACAAATCATTCAACACACACATTAGCTTGAGCTTGAAACATTTTTTTACTGCCTCTTTGCTTTATTCAGTATATTTTAGGGAAGCAATTGCTGCTCAGTTTTAACAATCTTCATTCTAAAGAACGTTCGACAGCGAACAAAAATTGTGACTATATCAAGAGGTAAGTAAGTAAAATATGACACTTATACAGTTCCTTTTCCAGCTCTTAGTCCTTTTATACCACGACAGCATTTATATAGTATCTTTATTGTTGTCAGTTGTTCATAAAATTCCTTAGAGGTTTCATTAATTATTATCACATCTCCATGTGTTTATCTTCTAATGGTACATATGATCTAATGGATATAATGGAAATTTTAAGGGGCTAGAAGTCTACCGAAAAATTCTTAAGCACCTTTATCTATCACTTCATCAAGTTGTTCATCGTCAGTCTCTTGCAAATTTCCAGTGTTACCATGTTCTTTTTCTTCTGTAATTTTGGCAAAAAAAACTTTTCTGAAATTACTAATCTTTTTTTGAAATTAGTAAAAACCTTTACTTTCCAGAGCCTTCACTGATTTTGCCATTTAT
>NC_087204.1:60030776-60063276 GCF_015104395.2 Macrobrachium nipponense
TCCGGACCTTTAGGGTGGTCTTGTATGCTGTTATACACACAGCTTCAGTTATTTTCATGAACTGATATGTATTACATTCATATTTTATTCTGATGTTTTCTATCAATTCTAGTAACAATGGTTTCTTGTCGTGCTTATCTGTGTATAGTTGATTTTGTGAGTAATTAATCTTCGTATAAATGTAGTTGATGCCCTGCTGATGTAGATTTCACTGGAAGGTCTGCATATCTCCTTGAGACAAATCAATTCATAAACCACATTGATAGTCATTTCCTTCGGCGTGGGTCCACAGGTGCTTTTTTTCATTGCAAGAGATGCCAATAGTTTGGGCTTGCAAAACATCTGCATGTTTGTGTTGATGTAGGGGTTCGTGACTTGACTCTCGTCTTAATAATTTTTTTGATGATGCTGATGTTGTTGTATTCGTTAAAATTAGTCTAGTAATATTTGCTATCTGTTGGACTATCTCCTTGTCATGTTCGTCTGTTACTTTGTTTTGTTAGTAGAAACAGCAAAACAATTTATATTTCTGATTGTAACATCTTGTCTTCAAATCAGTTATTTGTAAGCAGCTGTTGTATTATGTCCAGCTTCACGTGCGTCGTATTCCATGTGGTACAGTAGGTGAAGGCTAGACAAACATATTATGAGACCGTTTGTATACCTCAGGGCACTCACCTCTCCCATCAAGGCAACAGCAGACGTTCGTCGCCTTTATGTCAAATTTGCCTCTGTGTCAAATTTGCTTATCCTTCTGTTTGCTAATATGTCTAAGAATGGTAGTTTTTGGTCTTCGCCGTGTTCTATGGTGAAATTCAGCACGGATTTTCTGTACAGATGTCTTTCAGTGTCTGTATATTTTGTTTGTTGTTTATTGTGGTGAAAATGTCGGCAATGTATCTTGCATAGATTTCAGGTTTTTCACGATTACTAAACACAGACACTGAAAGATATCTTAACAGAAAATCCGTTCTGAATTTCACCATAGAACATTGTGCAGACTAAAAACTGCCATTCTTAGACATATTAGTAAACAGAGGCAAGCAAATATGACTCGGATGTATACATAATGGCGACGCACATCGGGCGTTGCCTTAATGGGAGAGGTGAGCATAAGTATACAGATGTCATGTGAATATAAGTAAAAAAAATTTCAAATCAACTATCACCGTTGAAATTATTCGTCAATGCGCTATTCACAGTAGTCTTCACCAATTCACGTCTTTTTTAAAAACTGTATATATATATATGATATATGTGTGTGTGTGGATGTGCATACAATGATGCAATGGTACCTTGACGTAAGTTTAAATCGTTCCGTGATCGAACTTATAATTCAATTTGCTTGTAAATCAAATCAGATTCCCATTAAAATGAATGGAAATACTATTCCGTTCCAGACCCCTAAAAAAACAAATTTATGTTACTTTTTTTAAGAAAGAAAATTTTCTTTAAAAAAACAAATAATATATAAATATAATAATGCATAATAAAAGTGAATGTAAAGAAATAAACAGGTTTTACCAAGTGCGTTTTACCTTGAAGAGAACACGAGGATGCTGGCAGAGGTGGAGCAGAGAGAAAAACGGGGTGAGCGTCTTGGTGGGTATGGAGGGTTGTGGCAGGAGGGAATAGTCCAGGCCCTAATGTACAGACCCGTACGCATTTTTTGTACCCTAAATCTTTCAATTGCCGTGAGTAGTATGACCTTTGACCTTTATTCCTCATTCGGTCAGACATCTGGCTAGTTGGGAATAACTCCCGGACAAGCCCGTTTATATATGACGTCTGTCTGTCATACGGATTATTTACTTTTTTTTAGTTAATTGGCTTCAGAAGTAAATTATACCTCTATATAAGGGGTTTCGATGGTTAGGAATCCATTTTTGACCTTACTTTTGGAGTTTGAGATGCCATTAACCCAGAAATCATATGTATAGAATTATTTATATATTACAGAGGGTTTTCTTAACAGTGTCATGAGAAAATTCAGAGAGCTATTCATGTATTTATGAAGGTTTATATAATATATATATATATATATATATATATATATATATATATATATATATACTATATATATATATATATATATATATATATATATATACGTATATATATATATATGCTCTCATAACTGAGTCTAAAGTTCCTGTTATGAGAGTTGGATATCTCCCAGTGATTCCACAACCTGTCACTGAATATGGTACATTTCACAAGACACTCGTCAACTTTCAGAGTGTGCAACACCAATTGGGCCAGACTATTCTACCACTGTTCTGTGATGGTGTTTTCCATACAGTTGCAGATATTGTGATGCATGACCCAAATGCTTTTAATGACATAATTCCCATGTTGGGTAAGTTCTCTACTCCAAAATTCTCTTGCGTTATGCTTGGCGACTTTTGATAGGCACAAGACTAAATGATGGTATAATTGACTGAAATTTTTGGGAAGAAAGTCCTCCAATCTGTCCTATCAGGTTCACACTATATTCGCTCACTCAAAGGTCTGCTGATGGTCTCGGAAATGATTGACTCCCTCAAATTGAAAGCTTTCTTTGCTCAGAACTCAGTTGAGACATCCAGCTCATAATTGCAGTCGCTTGCCAACCTCAAGACTTCTCTTGCTAGAAAGTCTAATTCTGCAGCAGAATTTAACATTGCGAGCGCTAAGGCTGGCGAGCTGCAAGAGAGGTACTTGAAATTTACAGCAGAATGTGAAGTCAGATCAGGTCTCTGTAGTTATTTGGGTATATTTCAGTCCATTGTACATATCATAAAACAACTAATTACTGCTGACCGTGATGGGAACTGGTTACTACATGAAGATATTGAGAGCTTTTGATTGCATCAACTACTTAAGATATGCCTCTTGGTACCTTCAAAGGATCGTGGTTCTTGAAGTAGAACACCCCTTATTATTCCAACACCTCATGATTGGGAAAGTTTGTGATAAAAAACAGGGAGAGTGGCAAGTTTTGTGCAGTCGCGCCTGATATGAAGCTGTGTCGTTGTCGGTAGTTCAGGTGATGCATCCATATTTGTCGAGTTTGAGCTTGTCTTTAATGAAATTACAGGAATCTCTAACTTTAATTCTCTCACAAATGCAGGGGTCATGACAGATTTAGAGGCAAGTGGTGTCCACCATGAGCTTATATGGCCATAAAGGGATGAGTTTGATATCAATATATCAAAGTTACTGGACTTTATTTTCAAAGAGAGAACCCCTATGATGTCAAAGTTTTTGTTCCATTGCACAACATTGTCACCAAAGAGATTGTTAATCCCATGGTACAGGAACCACTTCTCAGTGCTTTGAAAAATGATCAGAAACAATATCAGGCATACAGACAGGAGAGATTTATATTGAAATCTAAAAAGCTAAGTGCCACAATTTCTAAAGTCAATCTACCTCATCTCAACTCAAATGCCAGTGTCCAAAGCTTGGTCACAACTCACAAAACTGCTATTGAGGCTAAGGAAATTGCACATACACATAGGATTTTGGAAACTGTCAAAGAGACCGGTATGCCAGTTTCAGAGATTATGACGTATGACAACTTCTCATCTCTCCTTTGTTTGATGACGACTTCACCACAAACACAAGCAAATCCCAGCTTGTGGCTAAACTTGAGCAACACCTGACAACAGAGCACTATAATCAGTTCACCTGGCAGTCACCAATGAAGACTCAAGAGGCTACTCGGCTAATCACAGCCCAGAAAAGCAGTGGCATAGGAATAACGTCATCTCCCTTTCTGGTACTAATCAGAGGAGAATGAATGATGTAGAAAAAGTTGTGTTCAATATAAGACAAACACTTCAATTAGATTTAGAATTCCATTAATGATACAAATAATTGAATGGCTTTTGTACCATTAAAGTCTAAATTTACTTATGGTATTTCAGCCACATTTTATACTAGTGAAATGATGCATAGTGCATCACCCATACTGTATTGCCGCTTATTGCTCACAGTTACGTGTATTTCAGAAAAGAAGTACACAGTACTAATGCATGTATGATACCTGTTATAGATTGGTTTAGAAGCTTGAACTTCTTTGTTTTTCGTATTATTTGAGGTAAAATAATGGCAATAAATTTTATTGTTTGCATTTGCCAAAAGTAGACATACTATACTATTTCGTATTTTTGATAACTGTTAATATCAACAACTTACACCGTTTTCATTTGCCATATTGTATAAGGTATGATAAAAGCAACATCATTTGTCGAAAGTGGCACCTTTTACAAAACAGCAGCATAAAGAATAATGTGCAATTTATCTTTAAGTATTAAACGTTCTCATTTTACTTGCTGGCATACTGTACTCTCGTAAAGAGAAATTTGACTAAGGTTGTCCAAAGTTACGTTGCCTGTTACTGACATAAATTCTTGTTGTATAACTTCTTGGTAGCTAAGTATTTATTGTGATGTCGTGATATCATGTCAATGTTATCAAACAAAACCAAATTGAATACAATGGGGATTTTTCCATAAAATTATCTTACTCATGTAAAAACATGCAAATGATTGTACAGTGCAAGAAAACATAGCTGGACCTATTTAGTTCACCGAAGTTCATTTTAACATAGAAATTAGTGCCAATACTTTTAAATTGTGTGTAATTTTTGTTTATGTTTTTTTCATGCATTATTGGCAAGAAAAATTATGTGAAAATTAAGTACTTGAATCTAATTTTAGGTATTTTCTATTAATTGTTATTTTTTCTTTTTTTTTCTTAGCTATAGACACTCCAGAAATCAACGGCTTTATTGCTGAATGTATCAAAGCAACAAATCAATCATCATTCGTCCTCCACCAATAATTTGCAGAAAAGGAGATAACGCCATTCCAAGATCACTGGTTTACATTGCTGTTATTGGCTGAGCTGCCCCATGTCGGCTAGGATATATACACTTCGTTAATATGCTTCCGGCGTCTTGCACACAAAATCCGAGTAGATGTCTCATACCTTCTCACAGGCGATATTCTCCATCACGGTAATCTCCTGTAAGCTAATGTGTCTCCTTTTATGTTTTCTCGTGTCATTCAGTCTTCCTTTCTCTTAACTTGACGTTGATCGGCGGTCTTAGATTTTAAATATTTATTTCTGCAATCGTATCTAAAAGAAAATATTAATTATTAATTTTAGTAAATTTGAGTCTTTTTACTGTTTTATGATTTTTAGTAAATTTAAGAGTGTTTGAAAATTTTATCATATTTATTTAATTGACAGGTTCCCAAAAGATGTAATAAATGTGTTATTACGAAACATTCGAATAAAGAAAAATGTAGACATTGGCCTGTTTTCTAGTCAACCATGATGGATTTGTCTCCCTTGGTCACACCTTGTTTGGAGCTATATACATACATATATATTATATAATATATATATAATATAATACTGATATATATATATATATTATATATATATACATATATACATATATATGGTAACATATATATAATATATATATACTATATGTATATATAACCGAGGTTTTAACTTCGGTACAGAGTCTCAAAAGAAAAATAAAAAATATATGTTGGAAGCAATGACCTTATAGCAGCAAGGCACTGAGGTGACATTCTCTCTCTCTCTCCCTCCCTTAATCAATCCAACCGATCTCGCACAATTACCTAAGGTAACTAAATCAGACTCGTGAACTACAAAAATACATTTATTTAAGAATAAAAGGATTAACTAAATAAATCAAGATGCCAAAGAAACAAATGTTTTACTGTATAAGTTAAGATTCAAAATCCAAATAATTCATTACCATTAACCCAATAATCCTGGGGATCGAACCAAACCCATCCACCTCCTTCTCACAATAACTAGAAAAGTCATAACACAGTCTTTTAAGTAACACAATTCCATTATGGGAAAACTCCATACTTCCTGGTTTTCCAGGTCCAGAAAAATCTAGAATAAAGAAGGATTCCACATAAATAAATTGGAAATAAACAAAAAATGGCATAAATCAAAAAGTCATATGGAAAAGGACATCTGTGAAATAAAGGTTTAAAATACAAAAAGACAAGCCACACTTGGGCTTAAAAGTACGCTCATCCATTCAACCGAGAGTACACGCACTTAAGTAAAATACAACTTAAAGATGGCCATCTCAGCGCTTCGCCGACTTCGTGTAGTTCTCCATCTTAGTTATCTTACGATTTCCACTAGGCGCCATCCTAGGGATTGTGTCAACATTTTCGGAGCTAACGCTGAATCTATCCTTTTAAGACATCTACATTTCAAAGAATGTCATAATTCATCATATCCGCTTATCAACCATCAGTTTAAAAAAAATGACATATATATAGCCATGGATACATTAAACCTAATCTCTTAGAATATTTTGGCCTTAAGAGGAACATTCCTCTACTAAACATGTTCTGCAAAAACTTCAAAGACATCATTGCATTGCAAGAAACGCTCCTATGGCCACATGACCTTGTCATCTGCGATTCAATACATGAAGACTTTAGAACCATCTTGACTTCATTGATGCAAGTTACAGATCAAATCGTAGCCGGTTGCCCAAAATGGGGCCTCTCTTTCCTGTGGCACAAATCGTTAGGCAAGTTGCCCAAAATGGGGCCTCTCTTTCCTGTGGCACAAATTGTTAGGCAACATGGTAAATGTTTATATGCCCTGGGAAAATAACAATAATTTCGATCAATACAGCATGATCCCAGGAGAGTTACACAGTATTATTCACGATTCTCCTGCTGATCATATTTGCATAATCGGGGACCTTAATTCATATCCCACAAAACAATTTTATAATGAACTCACTCGCTTCTGTTAAAATCATACTCTCCATATTAGCGATGTAATGCTCCTCCCTCCCTCCTCCTATTGATATGTACAAAATAGAGCGGACACAATTACAGCCTCCTGGCTGGACCATTGCATCACATCTCCACAACTTCATGATTCCGTTATGACCTGCAATATTCGCTATGATCTTGCAATGGGCTACGATCACAGGTGTCCTTCAGTACCCCATCCCTCCCTACCGTGAAATCCCCTAACTGACCGCCCACCAGCTGTAAACTGGGATTTTAAAACCAACAGAAAACCAGATACTTTAGGGCGACTACGGAAACCAGATTGCGGTCAAAAGTTCAACCGGCAGACGCCTAACTTTGTACTAACACAACACAGGAGGGATCTGAATGAATCCTAATTTCCGCTATGCTTGCTTCAGGCAGGGCTACCTTTAGATTTCGTCAAGGTAATTCTCGTAATATACCGAGATGGAATGACTTGGTTAAAGATCTGTATTCATATTCACGAGAAATGTTTTTACTGTGGAGGCAAAATGGTAGCCCGAGGGAAGGACACTGCATTACTAATTAGGCAGGCGAGAGCGCACTTCAATCTTACTCTTAAGCACTGCAGATTAAATAAAAAACAACTAAGAGCCGATGCAATGTCTAGAAACTTAGAATTCGGTGATTATCCTCGTCTTTGGAAAGATATCCAGTCCTTAAATCCCAAAACCAAAAAGCTGTCACAGAGAGTAGGGGAAGCATTTGGTGACGAAGCTATCACAAGTATGTGGGGCGAGCAATATCCTGAATTGCATAAACGATCAAGACTCCCGAAGGGATGTAGATAACCTCCTTACTGATAATTTTCAATTTCATTTTGCAGATCGTATTACGCCAGGTTACATCAGTGATGCCATAAACAGCCTCCCTAACGATAAATCGCCCACCTGCGATGGTCTTTCCTTGGAAGCTTTCAAATTCTGCCATCCGATAATCTACATTTTGCTAGCTGCCCTATTCAATACGTGCATAATTCACCAATTTCTTCCAGACTCCCTACTCTTAGTTCACTTGATACCATTAATCAAAAACAAGCTAAAGGATGCAGCTGACCCAGGCAGATTGCAATCACAACGATCGCTTTGAAGATACTTGAGTCGGTTCTTCTAGTGAGACTTCTCCCCTTTCTATACACACTGACAACCAGTTCAGATTTAAGGCGTACCACTCAACCGACACTTGTAAGAATTGCTGAATTATTATCTATCATCAGCCTCTCCTGTTTTCCTATGTTTTGTGGACGTGAGAAAAATATTTGACATTAAACTACCTGAAGCTCTTCCTGAAGCTGCATAAAAGAGGGACACCCCTATATCTAATTGGCATTTTACATTGCTGGTTCTCCACACAGCAATTCTGTGTCAAATGGGGTAACGTATTGTCGCACACCTTCGGCTCCTTAAACGGGCTTCGGCAAGGAGGCATTCTCTCTCCATACCTGTTTAATACGTAAACAGATGCCTTGAATGTCAAACTGAACTCACTCCCAATTGGATGCACTGTCAATGAAACAACTATAAACAACCTCTGTTACGCCGACGATATGGTCCTGATTTCCCCATCAGTACAAGGTCTCCAACGACTCATCGACACTTGTCGCTAATATGCAGAGGCATTTGATATCACATGCAACGAAACCAAGACCCAGTAGTGCATGTCACTTCTCACGAGATCGCTTAAGCATATTGCAGAACCACAAATTTTCCTCGGAAATCATTCGCTGGAATTCGTGCACGAATTTCCGTATTTGGGTCACATTATCACGGACGACCTAAAAGATACGGCAGAGGCGTCGTAAACTATGTGCAACTTGCTACATGGCTGCAAGGAGGTTTGCCTTATGTCACCGAGACTTGAAACTGCTGCTCTTCCGCTGGTATTGCTACAGCATCTAAGGGTGTTCTCTGTGGACGGACTACACCAGGGAGACTAAGAGACATATCATTATTTTTCATAATGACATTTTCAGACGCCTCACAAACACTCCTCGCTACTACTCCGCCACACCGATGTTTACATAAAAAGGCGTCAAATGCAGCTGTTAGTCTTGCTAGACAGCCCAGTCAAAAAAATCATGAAGTTACAACTAGTCTTAACAAATGAAAACACCTTCTACATAAAAAATTTCGAAATTACACAAAGCGAATTTACACTACCCTTATAAGAATATTTCACAAGATCAAAATTACACAATACTTAATCATAGCTATAATATTCATACAACAGACAGTCTAGTAAAGTCCTCAATTTCAGTAGAAACAGACTAAACCAAATACATCTCTTTTATAATTAATTTGAATGCTACAAATTGACTTAGAATGTTCGAAATAACCAAAATTTTATTAACATAAAATACATTTTACACCCCTTTTCACATAAAAGGAGAATTATTATGTTAATGTACAGAAAACAACCACTTCCATTTCACATCAAATTCCAAATAATAAATTTTCTAGGGAACACGGTTGTATACAATATTACAACAAACACTGAACATACTACAAAAAAAAAAAACTGTAATAAAGTAAAATATCAATTCTAATACCTTATGTCAATGTTTTTAATCTTTTTGTGCAATATTTTTGTACAAATTATTATTAATGAAAAAACACACCATTGCTCAAAACAATTATTATTAAGATTTCTAAATTCTGCCAAGAACTATTCCATAATGTAATGGTGCACGGTGTGCGAATTAGCAGCATTACAAAATTTACAAGGGGTACCCTCTCCATTCTTATATTCCCAATAGTATTTATAGCCTAGTTTAAGTCTCATAACAATTCCATCACATTTAGCTGAAGGACTTGCCCATAAAAGTAAAACGTGCTTTAATTTTTACTAATATAATCATAATGAGACATACTGTTACTGCCATTACTTATGATTGCCCTAGCCTTCTCAATGTTTCATCCTTCCTTTACTCTTGAATTGTGACTTTATTTTTCTCATACTAACTGAAGTGGCGTATTCTATAGATTCTTTATTACACCCTTGTTTAGCTAATTCATCGGCAACATCATTATAATATATACCACAATGTGAGGGTATCCAGACGAATTTTACACTGTAGCCTGATGCTTTTATAATAGAAACGTACTCTTTGCATTTGGTGACTATTCCATCATCAAAAGGTACTTTAGCATTTAAAGCCAAAAAAGCACCCCGACAGTCAACAAAGCCTATTATAGACTTTTACTTGTTTATTCCAGATTTCAAACACTCATAAACAGCAAACAGCTCTGCAGTGTTAGATGAGCTGTGATCACCAATACGTTTAGATATTCTCTTCTGTGCTAATGCCAAATTCAAAATATTCTCTAATTACAACACCAAGACCAGCTCGACGTCCAGTGACAGAACCATCACAATACGCATGAATCACCGTATCCCAAGGATACTGAGATATCTTCTCCAAAAACAGCTGTTTAAGTTCATGGGGATTGTTGTCTCTTTCTCAAATCAAGTTGTTCTATACTTATATTTACTTTCTCAGCAATCGAAGGTTTTATTGGACGTGAATTAGGAAAAGGTACACAGAAATCAAAAACATTATAGTCACTCAATATTTTAGAAAGCCTTCGTGAATATTCATTCAGTCTGAAGAATCCTGGAACGCCTGTCACATATCTATTTACAATAGTTTTGAGATGCCTATCATTTTGTCTAATCATTCTTATAAATGAGGAGACTACTAACTCTCTTGTTCTTTGAGTGACACTTGGAAAATTCAGCTCCATTCGCATTATTTCAATCCTTGCAGTTCTAGGGCAACCTAATATTACCCTCATTGCTTCATTTTGCAACAATTCCAAGGGCCGAAGATCTTTATCTGTATAACAACCTAAGACTGGAGCTGAGTAGTCTATGATACTTCTAACAGTGGTAAGATATACAGACCTTAATGTTGGAATACCAACACCATTACCGTAATTAGACAATACACGTAAAGGGTTAAGCCGGGATATACGTATATTCTTCACATAGGTAATTTGATCCCTTATCTTACCAAAACCGATATACATACCCAAGTTATTATAACTTGTTACTCTTTCTAGTTTTACTCCATTCAGTCAGAATATTTTATCTTACCATCCATGATTGATATTTTGTTTTACTTTCATTCACCACAAGATCCAAAGATATACAAAGATCTGATATTTCAGCCAACACAGTACTCAAAGTCTCCTCTGATTTACATTGTATGAGAATATCATCAGCATATACATATATATATATATATATATATATATATATATATATATATATATATATATATATATGATTATTTGTGAATTTTCATGAAATTTGTGATTTACAATTTCGTCCATTAATATATTAAAAAAACATGGGGCTGAGAACACCCCCTTGTGGAGTACTAAGTTCAAAAGATTTTTTAGTCGATTCGTAACCTGGAACATAACAGTTCCCCTTCTATTACTCAAATATTGTGAGATCCACGTCAGTAGCTTGCCTTTTATACCCTTTTTAACGAGACACTCCAATATCACATCCTTATTGGCTTCATCAAAGGCTCCCTTTAAATCTAACAACATTCTGCTGTTGACACGAGCAGTACTAAGACTTTTTAATATGCAAGCAGAGGTACTCTTGTTCCTAAAAAACCATCAAGATATGAGAAAGGAGCCCGTCAACTTTATACAATAGCTTATTTAGAACCATACGCTCCATAGTTTTTGATAAACGAAAAGTCAAGGCGATAGGTCTATAATCATCATTTCCCTTAGGTACAGGATCATAAGGGCAATTGTCCATTTAATAGGTAAGCGACCATTACTGTATGATAGATTAAATAACGCTAAAAGAGGACTGTCCTCCATTGTTATAAGACAGTTGATAACATCATATGTTATGCCATCTTTACCTGGAGCTGTTGACTTCCCCTTCTTAACACCATTCAACATTCCATCCCTGGTGAAAGGAATACAGGTGTCATCCATAAGTTCTGCATACAAGCCAGTCTGTGTCTTTGTTTCTGTAACTTCCTAAGGCTTTCCTGCATATTTCGAGGTAGAGAATCTAAGCTCGACGCATACGACCATTTGGCGGCTAATGCCTCTGCTTTTCCTCTGGCATTAGGATGTGCATTAGTCTTTCATTCAACTCCCCTTACTTTATCGACACCATCCCAAATTTGACATAATGATTTTGAAAAGATGTCCTGTAAAAAACCTTCCCAATACTCACTTCTAACCTTTTGCCTCTTTTCTGTAGCATGCTCAGCCACTGTAATCATCGTTTCTCTATATTGCATATTATTATGGTCTTTAGACCATTCCCTGTGGGATTTTAGTAGCAACTTGTTCCAGCCTTTCACTATTTTATCGTTATGATACCTAGGTTTACGATAACTGGCGGAATTAGTTTTTTTTCTGTGGTTTGTAAAGTATGGATTCATTACTGCTAGCAAGTCTTCAAGGCAAACATTTTCATCCTCAATACCTAACAGTTTATACTCTTTGTACCGGTCACTTACTTTCTCTATGAAATCAAATTTCTGCCTACCATGTGATATATATCGATTTATATTGTTAATAAGTGGAATCTTCTCTAAAGAAAAACTAATTCTAGGAGCAAAATGACCACTTAATAAAGTGGTTACAACAGAGAAGTCTGTTTGTACCCCAGGCATGTTGAAAAGGATAGCATAATCAAGCCTGCCCTCTCTAACATGTGTGCTTCACTATTACCAAGTAGAGACGCATTTTCAACCGAATCTAAAAATCTATTTAAAATAATTCCATTGTGATTTCGGGAAAAACTACCAAGATTAATATGTCTAGCATTTAAATCACCGAGTAATACACAATTCTCAGAATATATGACATCAGGTAGATCCTCAATAGCCAAAGAATCTACATGTACATAAACATTAACAATGTATATTTCTGCATCTTAAAGTGTTACTTTAATAGCCAAACATTCAGCACCATGGACTTTACTAGCATAGTAGTATGATGCTGTTATAGTATTTATGTAAGCTGTTAAACCTCCGCAATTCGTGGATTCATCAGCTTGTAATTCAAAGTGCAAGGATTAGTTCAAAGTGGGAGTAAAGAAACAGAACGATAAGCTATAAATTTAATGAATGAGTACAGGAAATAAATGAAACACTTACACCTAATAATAATATTTCAAATTACACATATACAAAACTAAGATAGGAACACCAACCCACTCAATCCAAAACAAGGGGGTTCAGAAAGGAGGAGTAAATCATAAAGAACGAATATCCTGACGATTTACATGCTAATTTTCATGCAAACCGAACTTGTCACTAGTTAGCATCATTATGAATAGTCTTTATTATTCTTCTCAAATAATACGGAAATCATCCATACCTATCTGGAGGAGTATTACCATTGGTGGTTAATCAACACGGGCCCAGTCGAGCAACCACAACAGAATCACAGCCGTGATCAATAAAATTCAAAAGGTATCAAAAACCTTATCATGGGATAGCGAGATCCCCCTGGCTTTATAGCTGAACCAGAGGTGGTGCAGTGAATTCCAAAGGACCTCCAGATAGCTAATCTAGAGAGATCTTTCAATTTGAAGAAAGCGGCTATTCAATATAAATTCTCAGGTTCTGAAGATCAGGGAAATTCACCAGCAGAGGCTGCAACCACGGAGAAGCAAGAGACGGCAGTACTCTTTATCCCTGAAGCAAGGCAAAAATATTCTGCATGTTAGTTACATGGTCCAAAGAATGACTACCTGTTCTCGCCCTCACGGAATATAAGAAGTCACCCGCTCACCTCCCTTATCCACAAGGGAGGGACCACACCCATAACCTTCTTAAAAACAAACACAACTTTAACAACAAGCAAACGATTGTTATACTGGAGAGGAGGTCAAACGACATGTGAAACTTACAAAACTAGGTTTAACAAATTAAGTAACAACTAAATTTGATTTATTAATAATACTCAATGAACAAGGATTTCATACTACATCTCCATACCCAGAGAAAAAATTTAGTAAAAATTTTATATATACTCGAAATTTTACTTTTCGTTTTAATTAATTAATAAAATTTAAGTATTAATAATTATAAATAAGACATTTGCAAAACCTGAAAAAAAGAAAAGTAAAGCAAAAATATATATCACGCCATAGACAAATGAGGCTCAAAATGAAAGAGGCAAGATAATAATAATAAAAAAATCCAAAGTACTCAAAGTATTAACACTAATCAGAGTTCGAAAGTTTTTACATAAAACCTTTTTCCAATTACCACCATTGCACAGGGCAAACATCTATGATCTTCACATCGCTCATACACCCAACACATCCGGGCTTCTGAGATTACAGACTACCACACTTATTCACTCTTGACATTCTTATAATCAGTGACTCTTCGCACTCACTGTCACTATGAGTGTCCTGAATCAACCATTGTTTTCATAACAATTTTGTTGAATATGCAAAAGGGCGGATCACTGTTGGCAGGCTTGTCCATCTCAGATACGGAGGGATGCGAGATCTACACCTCAGAAATCCGGGAGTTATAATACGAGAACTTCCCAGGCAGGTCACTCAAAAGGGCAAAGGGATCGGCGAAATTTTTGGAAAGCCGATCAACAAAAAGGATACAGATGATTTGTACATGCCATTGTGGTCTCATGGGGGATGCCCCAGAGCCCAGGCCGATAGTAAACGGATATTCTATGAATTTAATGGACCATGATCTGTATCAGTTCATGTTCTCCCATTACCCTTTGAAACCCTCAACGGAGACGGTGTGTGATGTGCAAGCCCATAGACTAAATACCCTGGGTTTCGTTAGAATACGTTTTACTCTTGTTGACAGTGTTAACAGAACCATTTTTGGTTATAAAAGGGGT
Organism: Macrobrachium nipponense; assembly: GCF_015104395.2. Classification (NCBI taxonomy): domain Eukaryota; kingdom Metazoa; phylum Arthropoda; class Malacostraca; order Decapoda; family Palaemonidae; genus Macrobrachium; species Macrobrachium nipponense. The sequence goes on from NC_087204.1 coordinate 60,045,493, forward strand.
TGCGTTAGGCAACAGACTTTAACTGGGCCATCCTGCACGTAGAAGACGCAGGATATCGGTCCATACAGGTGTTAGTGATATAACGGTTGGAATACCAGGTGTTTTTATCTCTTATGAGGACGCAAGTGTAACTAAGGATATGGGGAACACTGAAAATGGGGGCGGTGTTAATGGTAATGATACCAGGGATATGGGGATTGGTGATACCAGAACCCACACTGATGATACGAGGAATAACAGCAGTTGTCGATGATGATAAACGGGATATTGAAGGACACGGTGGTAACAATTTTGGCGGTTTTAACAATGCTGGTTTGGGTGGTGATACTAATACTGATCCTATTACTGATACTAACAATGGGGTCCTGGTTGATGCAATGAGAACCAAGGGTGGTGATATTTATGGGGACGTGGAATAGGGAGGTACTAACCACAAATATAAATGTGTTTTTGCTCAAGATAAGAACTCGAAGCCTTCGTTTTGTTTTCATAACATGTCAACAATACTGATAAGTGAGTTCTGTTTGGAACATGTAGTGCATACATCGTACAGGACTGGTTTCAAATGTGTATGTCTTTGCCGAATAATCACGTGGATGGATTGCACCATCTTTCGCAAGATCATTCTAGAACCTTCTGTTTAAGCATACGTCATCTTTGGGAAGTGACGTCACACTTAGTTTTGCTTTCGTTATATATCATTATTCCTTTCATATTAAAATACTTTTATCATCTTAAATCGTGTAATAATTAATGTTATTTACGATTGCAATTTCAATATCTTTTTAGATATTGTTTTGATAGAGAATTTTTATGAAAGTAACTGTCCCTCTGCCCCAAAACGTTTTGTGCGACGAAATCCACTGTTCAGCTTCCTTACGAAAAGAAATTTCATCCTGACTTAGAACCTCACTGTGTTTGGATCTCTCTCTCTCTCTCTCTCTCTCTCTCTCTCTCTCTCTCTCTCTCCTCTCTCGCTTCCGCGCCACTTTTGATTTCATATTAACGTAAAGATTTTACACTTAATGAATGGTCATTCGTGAATCTTAGATTCTATATTTCTTAGAGTTATTTAGTATTATTTAGTGTTTATTGTAGAATCTGAACAAACATTGTACAAGTGTGTAACGTCGCCTTTTCTTTTTTGAAATATTGTGAATTGTGTGGCTAGCTGCAGCAGAAACAATTGGTACCAAAGTAATGTTTTAATACAAGGTTTATTAGTTGCAACTATTAGTTACAGTGGTTTCATGAAACAGTTATAATTTTTAAACAATGCAAATGTTTATGTTTTTTGTTTGTTTAATTTGAAGGGAAATTTTTTTGCATTTATCCATTTTTCTTATTGAAGTGATTTTTTTTGCATTTGTCCATTTTTCTTTATTGAAGTGTAAGTATATATATATATATATATATATATATATATATATATATATATATATATATATATATATATAGATATATAAATATAATATATATAATATATATATATATTATATATAATTTCTGAGTGATTACTGATTTTGCAATGTTGGTATTTTACACTTTTTTCTGTGTTTTCAATTGCATTCACAATTTGATTGACTTAAATGTTTTCATTAATTAATCGTTGCGCATTAATTGAATTTAACACTTGTGAATTAATTTGCATTTACTTAGAATTTCCAAATTCTAGTTATTGCCTAACACTTTTAAATTGTACTTAATTAATTCATGAATCAATTAAACTTTGCTTTGTTTTCAAGTAACAATAAATTTTGAAATTGATAATAAATTTCTGTATTTAACATTTTTATAACTGTTTTCTTTTTCGCCAGTATATAAGTATATTTTTGTATAGGTAGAAACATAAAGTGGTAATTGAGCTGTTTTCCTTCAATTTAATTGAAGTGATTTAGAACCAGGGAAGTACTTAGACTTTTGAAATCAGGGAAATACTTAAACTTTTAAATTTGTTGATGGAGGGGATGCCCTTTAATTAATTTAATTACATACAGGATTACCTCACACCTGTTTTAATGAACTTAGTCTGATTTTCTGCAATACTGGTAAGTTGTTTAAGGGATCACTATTACCTTTAGAGTATTCAGTCGTATTTTACCTGTGATGAAGGTTCAGGTGTCTTGCTGTTGTGAGTACGCATTTAAATAATGTAAAGTGTAGTAACCAGATACTTGGCACTTCGTCACAATATATATATATATATATATATATATATATATATATATATATATATATATATATATATATATATATATATTACGTATATGTTTTTATGTAGTAGATTTCATGACGCCTCCAATTATGTATTTTCTTCTTTCCTAAGTCTGTTCGCTTCATCAGCATGCAACCTTTGTGTCCGTGGAGATTTATAACTATAACCTTTATAACCTGATAACCGTCAAAAACCACTTTATAATCTCCCTTCAAGTCGCCTTTCCTTTACGAAGCCTTATATGCCAATATCCATAGTCGCAGTCTTAGCAGCACTCGACAAGGGGCTATATTTCTTCTTCCATTCTCCTCTTTACTAACGTCATCCTCACCCCTTCCCACTCCCAACATCTCTCCCTGTCATCCCCATAAGTAAGCTGATCCAGGAATTGATAATTTTCCAACGCCCTCCAAATAACGGCAATGAAGAAGACTGCGTTTTGATGGCATGGGAAAAATAGTCTAAGTTACTGAGCGTGTAGAATAATATATATATATATATATATATATATATATATATATATATTATATATATATATATATACATATATGTGTGTGTGTGTTTATATATATATATATATATAATATATATATATATATATATATATATATATATATATATATATATATACACATTCGCCCCTTCAATAAGGAGGTTAGAATGAACTGCCTGCACAGAAAAGTATTGTAACATCAGTTGTTTCATTTACTTAGACTGACAGATCTTCAGCGATGCGTTAAAAACCTACACGTGCTGTCCTGTAAGCTACTTTCACTTCACGGAAGAAGGCACTTCTCCCTTCCACTTTGTCCTTCACCTTATCTGTCCAGTGCTTCTTCCGAACCCTTCCTAGCACTCCTCCACTAATCAGTCATCCTTCATTTCTCTACACCTCTGAACCATTTCAGAACCCTACGGTCCAAATTTTGTACTCCCTAACAATTTTACCGCTTCCAAGTAGTTTCACAATTTTCATCGCTTAAAATATGAATTGGCATATACTGCGCAAGCCGGTCTTTTAAATGATTAATATTTCGTCTTCGTTCACATTTGTTTTTCACACCATACCTCAAAGAGGAATAACTTTCCTAATCATCAACTCACACGGTCCAAATTTGTCTTATTTAGATTCTCCTCTTCTCTTCCAAGTTTTGCATAATCTGCGCTATTTTTGCTGGCTTACCTATTCCACAACTCACATATTCTTTCCCCCTATGAGCATCAGTAATATTTATTAAAGAATGTCTTCTCAAATGATCCAGTTCTATATCTCCTCCATGAAAAGTAACACATTTCTCCATGATCCATGTTTCAGGCTGCTTTCAAAGCCTTTTTTCATTTTCATGCTGAATTTGATAATTTCTTACAAACACAGTTCAACTTTTTCACTAATCTCTGCCATTTCTATTCGCTATCCAAAATCAACTCTCTAACATCGCAAACTTAGCCACTCCTCACAACACTGTTTCATTCTTCGACATCTCTTGCCTTTGGATGTTCGCATGACTAAATTCACAAAATTGTTAAGTGAGCATCGTGACTCTTGACCTGGCCTCACACCCACAGTTACTTCAAACTAGTCTCTCTTTCTTCTTAATAAAATAATCATGCCGTGCGATTACCATAATCATGAAAACTCTTAACCACTCCTAACAAACTAGCTTCCCTCATCATGCTTTTAGCTTGTACCTTCTAGTAGCTAATTGAACGCGAGTTCAAACTGCTTGAGAGCTGACACTAACCTATTCTATTATTTAATTTCCAGTCACACAAACACGCACTTACAAACACATACACACATATATGTTACTGAAACCAATCATGCAATTCACTAGCAGGCAGGAGCAAGATATATAGTTTATTCTAATAGCACACTAGAAAGAAGCGTCATTGAATGCAGTTTTATAATAAAAAAAACATTAGTCATAGCATGTATAAAGTGGATTCATTAATCTTAAAAAAAGTTTAATTTTAATAAATTACTCGAAAGAAACGGATAAGGGAAGTGTGTATATATATATATATATATATCCTATATATATATAATATATAGTATTATATATCTAATATATATATGTATATATAAGATATGATATAATATATATATATATATCTATATATATATATAACGTGTATATATAGTATATATATATATATATATATATATATATATATATATATATACTATATATATATATATATATATATATATATACACGTATATATATATATATATATATATATATTATATATATATATATATATATATGTATATCTATATATATATATATATATATATATATATATATATATATACACGTATATTATATACATACATACACACACACACACACACACATATATATATATATATATATATATACATACATATGTGTGTGTGTGTTGCGTGTGTTCTTATAACCAGTCTTACGAGCGATTTTGTATATGAAACACCATAGGGAATAAATGAAAACCGGTTGTAGATCCTGAAGGGTGTCGGCTTTATTTCCAACTAAACCATCGACCCAAGACTAATACAAAGTGGTAGAATTACATAATATGTATACCGGCAGGATATTACATATGTATATACAAACACTTGGAAAACAAGTATTTGCAGTTGACAGGTGTTTGTGGAAGGAGTCCTACCCTCATTACTGACAGGTCAAATTTTACAAATCTGCGGGATTCCCACTTACCTCATCCCTGTCTTTCAAGTACATTCTTTAAAATTAAACTCCTCTTATTTTTCTTTCAGCATGTTTTCACCGGAAATGGGCGCATGAGAATCTGGAATAAAAACTTATTAATGCTACTGAAGCAACTGATCTCAATGAAAACTATTTCAAAGAAAACTATACCCTGAAAATGTGACTATCTATCTATCTATCTACCTACCTGTCTATATATATTATTTTATTATTACTATATATATATAATATAATAATAACTATAATATATATATATATACGTATAATATATAATATATAGTACTATATAAGTAATATATAAATATTATAATATTAATATTATATATATATATGTATATATATATACGTCGTTTGTGGTTCCTCTGCAATTGCAACGGATCTGAGATGCGTTTATTTAAAGGCTAAATTACCTCCAGGAACCACAACGTATATGAAAAATTCAAAATAACGGATTAGGACCGACTTCAGAATGAAAGAATTTAGGCAAACTCAGAGGTTTATCTTAATTACATATATTTTACTACTTTGACCAGTTACTCTGAATCACACCTGAGGGGAGTTAAAGAACACTCGGTTCGTATGTAAGATGAATGCAGGATAGGTTTGATGAATCCCTGAGACACATCACAAGAGTCCACTACTCACAACAAGGCATGTGACAAATTATCTGCAAGTATATTTGCAATGTGACATAAATACACTAGGTACAAACAAGTGGTCGGGGTTTCCTTGGATAAAAGACTGAGCCCAATTCACAATTCCTTCTGCTTTGCTTACGTTACTGAGAAACCACAAGGGTGTAGAATACTGGGTTTACACAAGGTTGCGTTGCGTCCCGGTAACGATAGCAATAATATTCACGACAAGGATGCTTAATTTATTATTCACAGAGCACTATTGGGGGAAGCAAGGAACATAAGTAGCTTCTAGCAGTGAAATGGAAATCACAAAGTAGAAATAGAACTGATTAACTGGCTTGAACCATTACTTCACACATTACCTCATAACTTCAATGGCGGCAGTGATGGAGGGCACCCAATGGAAAGTAAAATAACATGTGTCGTCGTCCTGAGGAATGGAGAGGGGAAGGGGGCTGTCGTGAGACAAGTGATCCCTGGGATTGCTGACGATCATCTAAGCAGGTTCCTTGTTATTGTTGTTTAAGATTGAGTCAGCCCTGTGCTGGAACAGGTTCTTGCTCCTAGAGCAGCCCGTAACTGGATAGCAGGTTCCTTCCGCTGCAGTCCCTTTTATTAGCTCGGCCAGGTAGAAGCCAGGCGTGCATCCGGGTCCTTCCCTTCTTAGTTCCTGGATCAGTATAGTTCGATGCGGCCAAAATGACGGCTGTTTAATCCTCTGCTGTTCAGGTAGCTCATGTGGAGGCAATAGGTAACGGCAGTCTGTCGGGAAGGAACAGCTGTAAGTCATAGCAAGAGCAACTCATAGAGGAAGTGGAAGGGGACCAGGTGGCTACTGCTTATGGATTTTCAATAAAAGATAACTAAATTATTAGTTACTTAAGCTTGCTAGTGTTATACTTTAGTACAATATATATATATATATATATAATATATATATATATATATATAGATATATATATATATATATATATATATCATATATATATATATATATATATATATACTATATAGACATATATGTAAAGAACATATAAACTGTGTAAATGAAAACTATGCCCTGAAAATGTAACTATATACATACATCCACACAACACACATACACACACACATGTGTATATATATATATATATATATATATATATATATATATATATATATATATTATATATATATATAATATAAATAGTTACATTTTCAGGACATAGTTTTCTTTTAAGGGTAGGCTCCACTTTGGGGGTGCCGATAGTAAAAAATATTTGCCAAAAATACACTAATCAAGACAGGCTAATGGAATTTTCAGGCATTATTAGCACTATAATAATGCATATTCCCTGTGAGTTTTATCATCCTACAGGGAAAATTAATGATTTTATGAAAAAAAATGTGAAAAAAACGGATATTTCCGGCCCCTCGTACTGAAGGTTGTTTGGTGATTGGTGAGAAACTACAGTCTTGAATAGAAATTCGGTCTGACAGAATGTTGGTATATCCACCTGGAACATGCAAAAACAAATTATCAAAATAGAACAGTAAATAAGCACGTAATAACAAAAAAAAGAGCAACAACTTTGTAAGTTCAGCGAAAGCCCCGCCGAAATATCAGACTATAGCTAGGAAGAAATATTCAGGAAAAATTCAAATCTCGATTTAGGGACAAAACCTTTTGAGAGTTTGTAGTTATTATGTACTTGATAGCTAAACATCTAAAAATTATATTATTTAGGACAATCAAAGAAAAAACCACCCCCAGCCTTTTTTTTTTTTTTTTTTTTTTTTTTTGAGGTGGGTTTTCTTTGATTGTCCTAAATAATATAATTTTTAGATGTTTTAGGCTATCAAGTGACATAATAACTACAAACTCTCAAAAGGTTTTGTCCCTAAATCGAGATTTGAATTTTTCCTGAATATTTCTTCCTAGCTATAGTCTGATATTTCGGCGGGCTTTCGCTGAACTTACAAAGTTGTTGCTCTTTTTTTTGTTATTACGTGCTTATTTACTGTTCTATTTTGATAATTTTTTTTGTGCATGTTCCAGGTGGATATACCAACATTCTGTCAGACCGAATTTCTATTCAAGACTGTAGTTTCTCACCAATCACCAAATAACCTTCAGTACGAGGGGCCGGAAATTTCCGTTTTTTCACATTTTTTTCATAAAATCATTAATTTTCCCTGTAGGATGATAAAACTTACAGGGATTATGCATTATTATAGTGCTAATAATGCCTGAAAATTTCATTAGCCTGTCTTGATTAGTGTATTTTTGGCAAATATTTTTTACTATCGGCACCCCCCAAAGTGGAGCCTACCCTTAACCAGTTTTCATTTAAATCATTGCTTTAGTAGCATTAATAAGTTTTTTACAGGGATCTTCATACTATCGGAGTTTTTTCCCAAATTCTCATGCGTATATTTTCTGTGAAATATGCAGCTTTCTTTCTTGTATTTCTTTTTTTTTTCACTACAGGCGACTACTAACCTACGTACAGTCTTTTGTTAGTTAATATGGCGTGTTGCCTGCACAGTGAATAAAAGGCAACGGCAAGTGAAGAGAGAGAGAGAGAGAGAGAGAGAGAGAGAGAGCAAGAGGAAATTAATCAGTGCTGTGATTATGCGTTCGAAGTTAGATTTCCTGCGCAAAAGTTTCTATCATGTATCAAAAGAGAATATAATTATCCTTGTTTTAATTTTCCGTCACCAGCAGCAATGGCAATGTCTCTCTCTTTTACCATATATCAAAGTCAAATTGTTAATGAGTTTTACTGCTATTCAAGGACAGTCATAAGAGCTGCAGTGCTTACTGATGGTCATCTATCGATGAATGTTTCATTTTATATCCGAAGCAAACAAAACCATATTAGCAACTCTGTATGACTGGATAGAGCACATCGTTTTAATGATAAGATAAAAGAAAGGTGATGAGAAATTTTCAATTCTCAAGCGATTCCTTAGAAGAACCATTAAACTCACCAAAATCCAAACTCATTTACGTTCCTTGTTCCATTCGTTTCGCTAGACACCTCCATGATTCTTCCTGTGTAGGAAGAGAGCGTCACTTCATGCTCCATTCCGTGGCTTTAGGAAGGAGAGGAGAGCAAAGTAAGATTATCCACGCGGCCGTATGTGTAATAAACAACCTTTATGTGAGCTTGAAAGGGTAGTGTTGAAAATCCGATAACACACAACACATTCAATCAACCATTGATCTTAGTGAATGATTCTGAATAGACTTGAACCCCTCGCTAGTGGGACATTCATTTGATATCTCTCATGATACCCTCCAAGAAAAAGACTCCAATTTTTTTTCTCGTTCTGTTCCTTAGTATATTAATAGTCACCTATCTATATCATTTATTAGCCTTAAGGAGAACTAATAAAGGAGCTGGTAATGAAGTGAGTTGGTATTACGCGTGTAGAAGAGGTCGAAGTAGACTACATCCCGCTGTGCGGTAACCCCTTGTTCGATGCTATATAAGGCGGCCTCCCGCTTTGCTGATTAGTCATGGACGCAGTCACGTGACCTCATGTTATCCTGATTGGACATGGACACTATCACATGACCCGACGTCAGCTCTTCTCAGAGGGCGGCGGTGGCATGGCTGCCTCCTGTGCCTTTGATAATATTACGCACAATAGAAAATGGAAAAAGATTTGGGAAAATATTGTAAGTCCAAACCGCATCGGAATTCATTTATCATCCAACAGTTCTATAGAATTATAATTTTTCCAAAGTCTTGAAACAAGTTCAGCACTTTTCAGGCAAAAATTACTTGAATATTCTGGGGGAGAAAGATTTGCTTCCTTGTCAACTTTATTTCATCCGTTCGCTTTCTTGGAAATGTCCTTTCCAAAATATTTGACATGAAGTTGATGTATAAGAGATATTATTTATGCATGTGAATGTATAGGTAAAGATATACAGCCAGTACAGAACTTCTGCAAGCTGTCCACTTACCTTAAGTTCAATTTGCAAGCTTTGAATCATCAATCATTTTTCAAAACATTTAGCACCTATAATAAAAGATGACGTTATAATCAACAGTAGTTCTAAATATCTCTGGTATCGTGAAAAAATACTTTTGGAGACAAAATAAGTACGGTTTATTACAAAAGACAAACTTTACCAAACGATTTTGAGTAAGTCATGCAAAAAGGATAGCAGTCAAACATACGTATACATAAAAGGCTCATTTTTGGGATATCCAAAAACGAACCTGTTTACTATTTATAAAACGACATTAATTATTTGTTTATATTTCATCACATATTTTAAACAGGTAAACGTAATGAAAGATATAGTCAAATGCATAACATTACAACATACCAAAGATCTACAGCAGGTAGAGCACAATATTACAATATCACCTACCTCTGGGAAAGGAATCGAACGTGTAACGTGATTTAGCTTAAGGCCACACCAGGACGGAGGATTCTGAAGGACCTGTATGAGAGTTTTGTTATTGTGATGCTGTGACAGAAGAAACTTTATTTACTTATCGGAATCATAATCAGGTGAATATCAATCACGAGCCGTACACTTATACCATGGTGCTAAATTGTATTAATGGACAATTATTTTACATTGTTTTGATCTGTAAATGAGTATGCATACTTAAAAGATGTTGGGGTAGGCGTTAATCCGAATGATCGAATAAATTCATTGAACATTACGTTAAGCGAGAGTAGGCGGACTTTAAAATGTGGCTTTTTATAGTCTGTTGAACAGTTGTATTTAATGGTCACCAAAATGCGCGAGACAATCAAGTACCTCAGAAAACAAAAATATACCAGTAAAGAAGTTCAAATCTTTCTATTAACCAGTGAATTTGGATTTATCTATTTTCCTGATACGTGGGGTCATTAGTGAGAGGAGAGAGAGAGAGAGAGAGAGAGAGAGAGAGAGAGAGAAACCAACAAATGTATCTCTCATGACACTAAAATGCGCATTTCTTCATACAGTCACATTCAAGAATTTATCAGTAAGTGTGAAAGTGACACGTTTTGACATTCGATAGCTACCCAGCATTTCATCTTAGGAAAAAATTCATATTTTGTCCGGCGATTAAGCGCAAAATCCGTGTCTTTTCTTTTTTCTTTATCTTTAAAAAGTAGACCTCCTCAATTATTACCTCATGCGAGAAAATTGCTTAGAAGGATGTGTAGTTTTTGTCATCAAAGATCACACGATGAAGAAAAATAAACAGGAAAGAAAATAAGAATTATAATAAATTCACACATATTAAATTTAATGAAATTGTAAAATTATGCAGTGAGTTTTGAGTATGGTAAATGAATAAGAAAATATCTTCTATAAGTGGCTCATTTAATAGCATTCGATAAATACATAATTTAAATATTTAAATAACTGTGTTTTAGTGGATTAAGATAAATTAAGACTATAATATAATATCACCTAGGCCAGTCTCAGTACATACGAAAAGCATTTCCAGCCGGTGTATAGCACATATAAAATGTTTTGCCGCTAAGACAGAATTTCTTGTGAACATTTTTATTGTGTAAAGGTCACAATTTTCATGTTTTTACTGGAGATTCGATGATTCTAAAGTAATCATTTTGAGCGGCCACGTAAAATACTTGTGGATCCTAAGACGGCTTGGGGATAACTTCTCAGCTATTTTTTATTGATAAGTTTCTGAAAATAAAGCACTATATTATTATATAATAATTTTCAGTTCGAGGATGGGAACACAAATAGAATAAAAGTACTACTTGTTTAATATAATTTATTTCCTTTACACAGGTCCGTTTCCCTGATAAATTTATTGAAACAAATGCATTAAGCACACAAGGAAATAGATATAAAGGTAACAAGATCAGATACTTAGGCATTAAATGTCTTTGGGAAGTGAGCTGCTATATTTCTTAGTATTTGATACAATAAGAGGAATTACAGTTGTAACCAAGTATTTGTAAAAATGCACGATTAAATTCTCTTTGCAAGAACTCTGGATCATTATCATCCCTGAATTTGTATGAACTTCCAGGTCCTATTTAAATTCTATATCCACAATATGTTCCTCTTTGCTATCGTCTTTTCTATTAGTTATTGTAGTTATAGAATAATTAACTTTATAACACTAGAGACGCATGATCTTAAAATCATATAGCATCTAGTGTCTTTGGAGATTATGAAGGCAAGGAAAAGCTTTTCCAAACATTCAAGCCACTTCCCTGTTGTTTCAAACAGTTTCATTCCTTAGCTCAATCAAAGGTGGGAGAGAGAGAAAGGTCAGTTTTCTTATTATCACTCGCCATTTCACTAAGATATTTTTGAAGCATCGTATCACTGACCGCGGGTTATAAAACATAAATTTAGGCAATATCTCTTGTCTCTTTGACTCTGCATCTGATGGGAGAAGCCTGTTGAATGTTTTACAATTTTATGATTTGGCAAGGAAGGATTCTCTAGATCCATTTCAGTAAGACCGGATCTTCGAGACAATGAACAAAGAAAAAAAAATTACATGTCTTTCCTGTACCTCGTTCTTGGTTTGTCTCTAATAAGAAAACCAGAAATAGACCGGTGAAAATGCTTCGTTAACGTTAATGCTCACCAAGTTCCGTTAGTGGTAATTACCGGTAATGCAGTACCAGTTTTTTAGCCTTATTCCAGACAGCACCACTCGCCACCACATCCAGGTAGCTGCCTGTCTCTTCAGTAGGCCCAACATACATACACATCCTCTGACAAGTGTACTCATACATCCTGCATTTATATTTAAACAGACTCCAAGGATGCCAGCAAACACAGCATAAAAAGCTATATCAAAAGAACTGGCACCCCAGACTAACTCCAGATTGTGCCACTTGCCCTTAGAGAAACAGTCAACCGAGAAAAAGGTCCTCAAACAAATATAATGAATAAAGCTTTGCCTAAAGCCTCCATTCCACGGGCCTCCCCACTGCATAGGGTAAAATAACCTAATGGTTTCCGTGCCCCTGCAGAAAATACAGGTCTTCTATGTCTGCTGAACGGACGACACTTTCATCTCTAAAATTTGATAAGAATAACAAAACCTCATCAGTTTGGTGGTATGCCCTAACAAGTGTATCCTTGGCGCATCTTCTGTTGAAATCCTGAGTCAGCAAGTATCGGTAAGTGGCATTAGAACCCCTAAACTTCAGAGCGTGTGGTGTGATGAAATATCCACTTCTAACATCCATCAAAGAACTACAGCCGAGATTCTCAAATTTTTTATCTTATATAACCCTTGAAGTCTTTCAGTATTGGTCACACACCTCTTACACACAATGCAGCATCAGGAAGGGAAAAAAGAAATTCATTTTTTTTACTTAGTTTATTCAATTTAAATTGTGTTATATGTGTGGAGCAGACCGACTTTTCAATTAATGAGAGTATCTCACTATGAGGTAGTGTTGATAGGAACTAGTAATTCACAGGGAAACATTATGTTACTGGCTGCAGGCATATAAAACATTTACTAAAACAGAACTATATCAGACAGGTTTCGATCTTGTATCAGTGAACTAGTGCTGCTTGCAGCTAGAGCAACTTGTAACTATACTCTGTTTTTTTCCATCTGTCCATCCGCCTGTGGTGTTTTCGCATGGTAACACTGCGTCCCGGGTTTTAAATAGTTACGCTATGTGTAAGTTTCAGGTAAATAAAAGGATATCTGGGTGTACATTTGTAACTGAAAAGTATTTTAATAAATTACTGTATGCTAATTACACCGCTAATATTCGAAATAGGATATTATTATTATTGTTGAATATAAGCTGAATGTAACTATCTAAAGCCCGGGACGCAGTGTTAACATATGCATACACCACAGCCGGATGGACAGATGGAAAAAAACAGAGTATATAGTAACAGTGATAGGTAAGTCACTGTGTGTGTATACCATATTAAACATAATACAATAAAACTAAATCATACACGTTTTTCCAATAATTGGGACTGTGAGGTAGTGGTGCTATATACTCATGTACCCAGGGGTACATGAGATGAATTTTGGGGGTACGTGACAGACTTAGAGTGTCAACTCATTCAAAATTCATTGAAGATGGACCCTAGATCACTAACCAGGTTCTGGTCAACAATTTCAAGTTCTTATTCTGCTTTAGCAAAGAAATGTGTACAGAACCTCCTGATGCTTCTTGCCACATACCGCTGTGAGCAGCGATTCCCAGCACGTGCTTGATTAAAAACAAGTTTTGTTCACGTCTTGAAGTCAAAGAGGACATAAGAGTGGCTTTTTCAAAGACTGTGCCTAAGATTGACTTGTTGGTAGTAAAGAAACTGGACCAACCATCTCACTGAATTAGTCTATACTACTTGTATTTTAATGCAGTCACACACACTGACTTCCCTATGAGTAAGTAACTAGTTACTAATAACTAGTTGTAAGGCTTAACAATCAGCATGCATTAGTTCACAGTCAGTGGAACGCAATGCCTTCTTAATTCTATTTTGTTGTTGTTGTTTTTTTTTCACGCTAGTGACACTAGTCACGCACACAGTAATTTCCCCATAAGTTACTAGCTATAAGCTATATATAGCACATCTACCTCACAGTCCCAGTTATTGGAAAGACATGTCTGATTTAGTTCCGTCTTACCTATCAATGTTACTAGTAAGAAGTTGCAACTAGCTGCAAGCAGCCACGAGATCGAAAACTGTCTGATATAGTTCTGTCATATAATGTTTCCCTGTGAATTACCAGCTCCTATCAACTCAACACTACCTTATAGAGAAATGCTCTCATTAATTGGAAAGTCGATCTTTTCCACATATATAGCACAAATTAAACTGACCAAACTAGGTGAAAAAAACAATGCATTTCTTTTTACCCTTCTTGATGCGGCATTGTGTGTAAGGGGTACGTGACCAATACTGAAAGACTTCAAGGGGTACATATAGTTAAAAAGGTTAAGAACCCCTGTTCTAACTTCATACTGATATTGGTTGATATAACGTATATAGCAGTGGCGGATCCAGGATTTAGGAAAGGGGGAGACGTTAAAGTAAGGGGCAGCGAACGCCGAAGTCGCGAAGCAATAAGGTAGGGGGTCTTGGGTGAGCGGTTGCTCCCTCAGCATGCCGGGAGCAAAACAATTCAACATTTCACAAGCATATTGCGGTAAGTTTTGGTATTTTGATGGTGGTTAATATGAAAATTCTGTAACCAATAATTCTTGTTAGATGAAAACCAGTTACGGGTCTCTACTGATTGACCGAAATTGGTATATAGTATAATACATTCCAGCTTCAATATTCTAAATTGAAATAAAGATCATTCATACCATGCTTTACCACACATGTTGAATTATCTCTTATAGTTGCATTAGTTGTATACCAGTAGTTAAGCAAATAAAGCAATGTACATAATTTGCCAGTAAAGTAAAAAGGAAAATAAATATTTGGGACACGTAAGTGGTAACCTGTATTAACTGGGTAAAACATTCGTCACACTAACATACTAGGAAAGTTAAAAAACAAATTCAGTCCTATGTTTGCCCTCTAAAGCAAACCTATCACTCACATTCTCGCATTTATTTCTGTAGAACTATGCTCATGAATAATAGTTAAATTAGAAAGTCCATCAGCAGTCATAGTTGTTCTGAGATAAGTTTTCCATCTTCTCATTGTCGAGAAAGATCGTTCTGCTGTTGCTGTTGTGATTGGCGTTGTCATTCCAATTCAGAGCAGCGTGTGTGTACTTTTGTACAGCTGATAGCAGTGTTTTTGGTGGGTCATTTATATTTTTCCACAATTCCTGCCAAATATCATATTCGCTGAATACTTTATTTCTCTGTGGACATAGCATACATATTTCAGATACTGCTGTAGATGATGGGTTAGTCTTATTTGGGATTAAAATAACAAATTTTAACGCTACTGAATTGTGTTGCTGGAATCGTCTCTCCAATTCTGTTAAGAATTAGTCCAATACTGGTATTGTATATAGCTAATATATATATATATATATATATATATATATATATATATATATATATATATATATATATATATATATATATAATATATATATGCGTGTGTGTGTGTGTGTGTTGTGATATTCAGAGAAAAAATATAGCGTTAAAGGACATTATCACAATGAAATTTATATCATGTTTCTCTCGTGGTTGTAACATTTTCATACTTTCCGGGAAACAAATTTTATGAATTAACTCATTATGAACCCTGGACGTGTATATATAGACGTTATTAGCAGGTGTCCGTAAGTATAATTTTCATATATAAAATATCACTGCAGTGACTATCATTTTTCCACCAATCATCTTAATGTGTATGATATACATTTTGATTTCTTACTGAATAATACATCATGATATAATTTCGTTCTTATGTAATCCATTGTTCTTTTTGACGAATGGTTGTAGAGGTTTCCTCTCTGCCTGAGAAAAGTTAAATCTTAAAAACATTTCACCTGTTTGTAAGATTTAAGTTCTTTTAATTCATTTTGAATTAATTAAGAGAGAGAGAGAGAGATCTCGAGTTGCAGGAATCACATGAAAACTAGAAAACTATTCTATGATATAGTGCGGTAAGAATGCAATAAAAATTCTTTCAAAATCCTTATTAGTTAACAGAGATTAGACGATAGGGAAGATTCAGCCGACTCATAGAGATATATGACAAAGTGTCCATCCAGGTAGAAATCCAAGAGAAACTGGGCTTGGTGAGAAATCCTATTGCTGATTATCGTTGCTTTTCATATCGTCCAAGAATATTCCTACAATGATCAGCATTATATATTTAAATGAGCATGTCATCCACATTTTGTTGCTATTGTTCGTGTTTTTTTTACCTTATTATTAATCATTTGCTCTTTTATTTATCTGTGACATGGTAATATGTTCCTTTCGAGAACATGCGGCAAGTGGAGGGAGAAAGAATAAACTATAAGAGTCAGTCCTGACAGGAACCGGCCAAATGGAACATAAAGAAAACGGGATTGTCGCCTTGTCCTCCCCTGGCTACAATGGTTGCTAATGAGTGGATGGTGATAAATAATAGTACCCATCATCCACCCACTCTACCTGCGTCTATACTCTTGTGCGCACATACATGATTACATATTCAGCTATACCCGACGCTCATCTAATTAATGAAAGGCATATTTGTCTTTCTGAACCTTGTCACTTTTGAATTTACTTTACTTATCTTTATATCAGGCAAACACACAAGAAAGCGCTTAAGAATATGTAAAAAACATAAGGTACCATTTATAGTAAAAATCTATTTAAGTTATGTTGAAGAAAATATAATTATACTTATTCACGCAATGGTTAAGCTGTTTCTTAGAAGGACCTTTTTAAACAAGTTAGAAACTGTATCTTCTGAAGATGAGATTTTTTATCGGATACTTTATCTTAGCTATTATTTCTCTTTTCTTTTCTTTTCTTTTTTATATTTATTTACTTTTTTTTCTATCAGTCCTCCAATTCGACTGTGTGGTACTTAAACAGTGTGGGGTTCCGGATTGCATCCTGCCTCCTTAGGAGTCCGTCACTTTTCTTACTAAGTGCTCTGTTTTAGGGGCACACTCGTCTTCATGATTCCTGGAGCTACTTCAGCCTCTAGTTTTTCCAGATTCATTTTCAGTAATCTTGGACCTTATCTATATTAAACAAGTCCACAAAGGCCATTAACTTGAAATTCAAACCCAAAGAATATGGTGTTCATTAGGCAAAAGTAACTGAAGGTAATGGAAAAAAACAGACAGAGGTGATCAGTTATTGGAGAAACAGATAAATTAACAAATTAATTAATCGACACAATTGTAAGTAAAATATTGAAATACAAGGTTAATTGTATTGCATCGCAACTTCGCTTGAACTTGTGAAGTATTGGTGCTGCTGTTCAGCGAATCTGGTCGCTCTCGGCAGGAAAATGGGATCAGGGAACAATTGTGAATGTGAAAGATCTCTGTTAAAATAGGACTTATGGAAAAGTGATAAACAAAAGACGATAAGCTGAAGTTCCAAGTTATAACTGATAATACTAGGAAAAAGAAACCTACCACCAGAAACGATACCTAACTTTTGTGAGGCATTTGCTGAAACTTTCATTAGATATTTATCAAAACTAAGATCTGAGACAAAGTTATATCTAGAACAGTTAAAGCTTCAGAGTCATTCAGCAAAGTCCCATCCACCTGAAGGGAAGGATGTGGTGAGAAATTTGTACGAGATCTGCTACTCAATA
>NC_087204.1:60068276-60070776 GCF_015104395.2 Macrobrachium nipponense
CACATTCTGGAATGAATGCGTCTCTAATTAATTGTAATGAGTAGGTTAGGCTAATAATTTAGTGTGCCAGGGCATTAGGGTAGTAGTGAGTAGAATCTTCAAAGTAACCTTACATAGAGGTAGAGTAGCCTGTCGTCACAGACGACCAATAGTTCTCATTTAGGCTAGACTACAGTATCAATTCAGTAAGTTAGTACACTTAGCATCTCCACCTATAAGTTAGGTAGGCCATTGTAGCTAGCTGTATCGCTGCTCTAAAATCTCAGTTAGAGTAGGAGAACTGCTTAGTCGTCGAGGCGATCAACTTATTTAGCTGAGGCCTTCACGCCCAAGAGGGAGTGAATGCCTTCTTTGCAGGGGGAGCTTTTACGGATTTTGATCACCTTGACTTCCCAGTATCAGTAATTTTTAATATTTGCTAGAAGAGTAGCCATTTAGCCCCACATTTATGACTTGGGGGGTGGGATTGGCATGTCCAGTCTGGGAGACAATAAGCTGTTAATGATAGGCCTAGAGTATAGAGTAATAAAGGCAGGTCGTAGGGGTTATATAGGCTTCGAGGTGGGCTTTAGGAATTCCTAGCTTAAGATCTCTTTTCCCACAAATCTTCTGGCTGTGTTTTTGCATCTTTCCAGACAATGACATAGGTTGTTTGTGATCCCAGGCCGCTTGGACATGCCCTGGTCTGTCATCAGTCCATGCTAGCTACTTCATTTGGGCAGATGTGCCCTCTCTCTGACGTGAAGTCAGCCTTTTGTTTCGTCGATGCTGGTTGAAGTCCTCCTCTGACACCACGACACATATTCAAGCCTCTAAGGATTAAAGATTTGCTGAGTCATGTGCTCCATCTCCTTGCATGCAAGAGCTTCCTTACCGATAGATAATATCAATTTTGGAAACCAGCATTGAATTAGATGTTGATTTTGGCCAGTTTTTCCATATTGTGAAAGATACGAGCGATCCAGACATTATACAGCACTCTGCCCACATGGCTCTATATGCCTTGCCTTTACCTCAGGCCATTCAACGTTGTCTTGTAAATAAATGTAATGTAAATTAATCAGCTGAGTATTCCTGGTGACCTTCTAGAACCAAATCAATCCCTTGTATAGTTATCTAAGGTAAGTCAGAAGTGCTCCATTCTCCATATTTTTCCCTTAAATTTCTTTCCCTTGCATTTGGGACTACAAGGCTGCCCAAAATAAAGGTACATGCCACGAGGGAAAATAAACAACGGAGGATTCGCAAGATCTTTCGACGTTCAAACGTCCTTTACTTAGCAGATGAACTGACTTACATGAGGAAATGACAATACACGAAAGTTCGTATAACTGAGATAGGGATTATAAAGAGATTAGTACCTAGAATCCGACACACCTGGAAGATGAGTAACCTTCCCAAACAAGCAAAAATATGGGTACAAATATAAGTTTAAGACAATCTGCTCAGACACAAGGACAAGACAATTAAAGGATTATTATAGGTGACAGCTATTCAGAACTTTGGTAAACAAAAACATATTCACAATACATATTCACAATACATATTGAACATACATATACAACGAAGATATCTCTAAGGCAACTAATTTTTATTTAAGTCCGTAATTATATCTTTGAGGTCATTCTTAAAAATGTTACAAATACAAGGGTCTAAATGAAACAGGTCACGACTAATATTGAAATTACAATGAGAAGTAAGTTGTATTAAAGAAGATTCTAAAAGATTTCGTGATAAGACATCTTTTGACCGGCGTGGTGGGCTAAGGCTTCACTGCCTGTCCTGGAATTGAAGATGTCGATTGTTCGTGCCCTTCGGCCGGCAATTCTATTATCGCCTAAAAAATTCCCCTTCGGTTAAACATATATTTAAATATATTAATTCTGAGGTAGAGCGAATTAGATATTAAAGGACATTTGTAGCTCGATATATATACATACATAATATATTTAATATCTATATATATATCATTGAATATCCAATATTATATAAGACCATATCATAATTATATATAGACAGTATACTATATAATAAGATAATATATGGTGATACTATAGTATATATAGGTATGCAATATATAATAATATATATAATAGATATATGATTATATATATCTATATAATATATAAAGTATATATATAACACATATATATATATATATATATATATATATATATATATATATATATAATGTATATATACCTCTATATATATATATATATATATATATATATATATATATATATATATATGTGTGTGTGTGTGTGTGTGTGTGTGTATATAGACTCATTAAGGGAGACTGGGGCTAGTTGCTACAATTTTACTATTTTTACCTCTAATTCAATATCTAATGAAGGAAACTTAAACAAATTTATGCTGTGTAAAATTTATTATGTGTTATCATAATCATGTAACAAAAAGTTTATATACTTCTCAACTCCTGGAATATAATAAAAAATAGTAGAAAAACTTTTTGTATACAACTTGCCCCATATGCGGG
>NC_087204.1:60075776-60083276 GCF_015104395.2 Macrobrachium nipponense
AAATTTCAATAGTTTTATGATAACGTTTTTATTCAGTCTTCAAAAAATGATTTATTCTATCAAAAGTTAATGTTTTGACTGTTATTTGGTAGACTGTTAAGGTATATTAATCACAAAACTTTACATTGTTTTATGATCCTAGAAAATAATACCGAAACAGATGCAATCTTACATAGCTACTTCAGATGCATACCAAATAATGAGATGAATAGAATTTAAAAGGGTTAAGTTTTAGTAGGAAAATTTTTTTCGGTTTACTATGTAATAGCTGACCACAGGTGTGTTCCTATGATGAATCTTTTATATAGAAGCGCTGAGAGTTGATTCAGATAGTGGAATGTTACCAAAATAAAAACGTCTACTTAATTCCCACACTTCCCTCCGGGGATAATAAACGCAGATGAAAATCAAAAGATAAAACAAAAAGTTAAAGAGACAATAATAGATAACTAGGTGAAAACTTCCATGATATACGCGACAGGTTTCTCCAAAGAAGGAGATAAAGCATTGCGATACAGACTATAAAATATCCTTATCTTGAATTATTTGTTGGAGTAGAAAAAAAAGAAAAACTACAAAAGGCTGTATATTTAGCAGAAATTCTCAGCGTTATTATTTAGAATGTTTTCATAAATCGGGTATCTAAGCTCATCTAGCCTAAACCTTACCGTATGTAAAAGCAATAATGGAAAAAACCATGACCATTTATTATTGTTATATCGAAAATCATTTATGCTGAAGGAGATAAAGACTTAAGACTAGTGTTGGAAAATGTTGTATAAATAACCGAAACAAGATCATTTGTAATCTTCACAAAATTAATAGGTAAGAATAGATTTTGGTTATCATGAATACACATGAAGTGATGTTATCAGATAAAGTAAAACGTTTGGAGCTAGATTGGCATGTCTCCTGTAGGGTTAATGTTATCCTGAAAACGCATAAAACGCATCACTTATTACATTATGGTTTATATTTCCATTATACCAGAAAATGGTCCCATCTCGAATCTTGTAAATCAAATACTGTATTCCTGATAAGGCAGTGATCACAAAAATCTTGCTATTTCATCACTCATTCCTCTTCAAACGAAATTTAAATGCATTCAAAGCTATGTAAAGAATAGAGAGAACAAATTAAATGAGACACCGATGTGTAGTAATAAATGTTTCTAGGATCTTTGGCTTTTATGTGTGGGCTTGATGTTGCTTTAGAATTAACCCTTTTTAAATACTATACAATAAATGAAATCTTCCTTATTGGAGAACGAACGAGGGAGAATGACTGATCATTTTCTCCTGCCTTGAATCTGCAGTGCGGCTGCAACGTCCTCAGAGCGCCGCGGGAAGAAAGTGAATTTCTTGGTCCTTAGATGACTAGCATCTTTCCGAAAGTCATTTGGGCAGGTATTGATGGATGCATTATCACATAGTGTGAGTCATAATACGATCAGGAAATCACCTCTCTTTCTATACTATGACCGCAATCTTATAGATTATGAACCACTGATAAAAATATGCATGAGGACTTAATCCGAAGTTATAAACATCCCATTGATATAGTGGCAAATCTTTTTGCGCTGTTTTGAGAATGTAAATAATGTATATCCAAAGTCAAAACTAACATACTCAACGCAGTAATCTTATCAAATACCGAGTTTAAATGACATTCTCGACATCGTCAGTCACGTCCTCACAATGGTGATCTATCTTCCTTTGAAGCCTAAAGCTAAATAAAAAAAAAAAAATAGGCTTTCAACTTTCCTTTGTCCGTCAACGAGCGCTGACAACTCTAGGTAAATCAGTCAAGTCGAGTCTGTTATCAAGTGTTCAGTCTTTTTTAATGATCTGCTTCTCCATTTGGGAGATTATGAAATCATTGTGTGATGGGTAATAACTGAGGTATACAAACGAAAGACGTTACTGATGAGTAACAAACAAGACTGCAACCTAGACAACATAAATCGATAAGTCGGACGACTCTTCAATTGATCATAACAGAAAATAAAGGGCCCGTTGTGATGTAGAGCAAACTAATTGTGCATTTATAGGAATTCCTTGTGCATCAAAGTAACGTTAAAAAATGGATTCACATGTCACTAAGTCGGATAAAGAAGTTCGAAGTGACAGCAACGAGAGACGAGTTCCTCTGCTCAGTGATATCAGCAAACCTGTCCCGCGCTAACCAACTCCGCCAGCTTCTCCGAGCACATCCCCGTTCTCTGTAATGCTGCTCCGGTGGTGCTGAGCTTTTGCTCTCTGAGACTCGTCTTCGGGAGATCAATAGTGCCGAATAAGCTTAAAATTCGAGGGGAACTTGCGACAAGGTAGCAACTTTCCACACCATTTGGCTGATCTTATGTGCGCGGGTGGCCATGTTTACACAGAATTGGCGGGCGCGAGAAAGGTTGCGACCAATCACAATAGTGGGGGCGGAGCAGGACAAGATAAAACAATGCGGTGATTGGCTTGCCTATTGTGCCGCGTGACGTAATCAATAACCACAGCGCGCCAACACTGACTCGTTACAAATGGCGACTTTGTCGAGTCAAGTCAGTGTGGCCAGAGAGCCCGAAAAGGGAACAACGTCTGTCTGTGGCTGTGGGTAGGCGGCGATGTTTATCACATGGTCTAGCATCGACCGCATAACTCCTCATTCTTCTTCGTCAGGGAACCTTACCTAAGCTCACTCGTCACCCGTTTTGCGCTGATGAACATGATCCTCACAGATAGACGTCATCTCTTGCGCTTCGTGAAAATATCTTAGACCAAGGACTTGCAGTGATTATCATTACTTAAAGATATTGGATTTGAAGTTTTTTCAAAGTTAGAACAAAAATAGTAGTTGAATGAGGGTCAACAAGAAATACTTCTTCCGGGACTTCAAGAAAAAACACAATCATCCGATTCATCCTACAACCTCCAAGAATAGAAATACCATCGCCTTCTTCCACGTCGGCTGCGAGAACAAATAAATACCTCGGGCTGTGAAGTAAGTGTGCGGGTGCGATCGAAGCGCGGTCGTCAGGAGACGAGTCACGATGAGCGCCAAGGATTCACACGTGAAACGGCCGATGAATGCGTTCATGGTGTGGTCTCGAGGACAGAGGCGCAAGATGGCTCAAGATAATCCCAAGATGCACAACTCTGAGATCTCTAAAAGATTAGGTGAGGCTTTCATCCCATTTTCTGTTTTTTTTTTTTTTTTTTTTTTTTTTTTTTTTTTTTTTTTTTTTTGCGCGCGTTTAATTTTATTTCCCGGGTATTTACCCGGCTTTCTGTACATCTTCCACTAATTACTTTAAAAATATACAGGTATTATTATTATTATATTATATTATCATTATTATTATTATTATTATTATTATTATTATTATTATTATTATTATTATTATTATTATATTATTTCTATGCTGGAAGTAAACCCTCTTTTAACATGTTTTATTAAAAGTAATTGCTGCCTCAGCTGCATTAATTTTATACAGGTTCTTCTCTATTTTTCTAAATTATTGCTTTCTCATTGTTGCTTAAAACTGGTGAGCAACGCACCGAAGGTTGACATATCTCAATTAGGTAGAACGATTGGATTTTATTGGTAAAAATTATTATTATTATTATTATGCAGCGGGGGCAGGCACATATAAATATGATGATAATAGTAACAATAGAACAGAAGAGAAGTCAAAGTCAGCAAATGTCAAATATGGCTATAGCAAAAGATATGAGTAGTTGAGTTTACTATTTTGAAAGTAAAAGTAGTTTTCTTTAGTAAAATGAATTACGAATAATAAATGTTAGATTAGCAATGCCTAGTTGATCTGTAAGATCGTTTCATTCACGTACGAAGTACATTTAGTGATAAAATTAAGGCTAAAGAAAGAAAATAGCGGGTATCGCTAAAATGAAAAATAATAAAAATTTGCTTTGATAATGTTTTTATTATATTATATATATTATATATATATATATATATACTATCTAATATAATTATTATATATATTATTTTATTATTTTTGGATGTGGTGTTAGGATTAACAATAGCTAGTTGATCTGTAAGATAATTTCATCTATGTACGAAGTAATTTAGTGAAAAAAATGAAGTCAAAAGAAAGACAATAGCGGGTATCACTTAAATATATATATATATATATATATATATATATATATATATATATATATATATATATATATATATATATAATTATTTACTATATTAACAGAAATTCGTTATATCCATAGAAACTTTTAAGACGAAATATTACTATCTTCACCAGCAATCATCGGGATTATGTTTCAGTTATTTCTATCGTTTGCAAGATGCTGATGCAGCAAAAAAAGTTATCCTTAACCTGCGCTACAGCGTTTATTCATTGACGCCTTTGCGTAAAGTAACTATCTGAAAATTAGAAAAGAAAAATGCGCTGCTATATATACAGCTTTTATTTATTTACATCTTAGCGGAAAGAAATTATCTGAAAAGTAAAAAAAAAAAAAAAAAAAAATGCGCTTTTACGGCGTTTATCATTGACGCCTTTGCGTTAAGAAACTCTCTGAAAAGGAAAAAAAAGAAAAAAAAATGCGCTGATACAGCGTTTATTCATTGATGTCTTAGCGAAAAGAAACTGTGTGAAAAGTAGAAAATAAATAAATAAATAAAAATGCACTGCTACAGCGTTTATTCATTGACGTCTTTGCGGAAAGCAACTATCTAAAAAAATGCGCTCAGAAATTTTCTGAATAAGTACGACGCGGGAAAAAATGGACATCGTTTGTTCATATGCTAACGATTGGGAATTGAGACCGATGCTTTCCTATTTAAGAATAGCTTCTTCTGTAGAAAGCCTTTGACAAATTCTGTTGAATACATAGGTATTGCAGCACCCGAAACTGTTCCACGAAAAGAGGAGATATAACAAACTCTTTCTCGGAGCCAAATATGGACTGACTGAGCATGACTAACCAGTAAAACTACCGAATATGGCTCTGTTTATTAAAAAAGAATGATAATAATAATAATAATAATAATAATAATAATAATAATAATAATAATAAACGCAAGAGAAAGGGAGAACAATGTATGTTTATGTTTCAGGAACACTGGAATCCGGGGAAGACCACCAGAGACAAACCTTAATGGCTCTCATAAAGTTTCTCTGATGGTCATAAACATGTCTTGGAAATAAGTTAATAATCGTCCCAAATATTAGTCTCGAATGATAAAGGTGTCTTGAATTCTAATATTTAGGGTTATTCTACTAGGAGGTTTCATTTCGATCTAATTAATCTCTCTCTCTCTCTCTCTCTCTCTCTACTATAAACAATTAAGCCCTACAAATCAAGTACTGAACTTCGTTTTACATAGATCCGCAGCCTTCGAGAATGGTATCGTGAAGCGAATAGTAGTTTCTAAATATACCAATAGTTCAGTCACTGTTCAGGACTGAAAAGTATGTTATTTGTCCATGGCTGAATATATTTCTGTCATTGTCAAGGCCAAAATGTATTTCTATCATTGTCCAAAGCCGTAAAGCATTCCTGTCATTGTCCATGGCTGAAAAGTATTTTCTGTTATTGTCCATGGCCGGAAAGTATTTCTGTCAGTTTCCAGGGCTGAATGTATTTCTGTCACTCTCCAAGGGCGAAAAACATTTCTGTCATTGTCGATGACTGAATGTACTATTCCTGTCATTGTCCAAGGCCAAAATGTATGTCTGTCATTGTCCATGGCTGAAAAGTATTTTCTGTCATTGTCCATGACCGGAAAACTGTTGTTTCATTATCCATGCCCAGATAGCATTTGTGTCATTGTCCATGTCTCGGAAGCAGTTCTGTCACTGTCCATGGCCGGAAAGCATTTTTGTCACTGTCTATTACCCGAATGCATTTCTGGCATTGTTCATCTCTGGAAAGTATTTGTGTCATTATCCATGGCCAAAACGTATTTCTGTCACTATCAAGGCCAAAAAGCGTTTCTGTCATTGCCCATGGCCGTAAAACATTTCTATCATTGTCTATGGTCAAAAACCGTTTCTAGCATTGTCCACAGCCGAAACGCATTTTTGTCATCGTCCATTACCGAAAAGTAAAAAAGCATTCCTGTCATTGTTTATGGCTGTAAAGTATTTCTGTCCTTGTCCATAACCGAAAGG
This sequence comes from Macrobrachium nipponense, assembly GCF_015104395.2. NCBI lineage: Eukaryota > Metazoa > Arthropoda > Malacostraca > Decapoda > Palaemonidae > Macrobrachium > Macrobrachium nipponense. The sequence goes on from NC_087204.1 coordinate 60,081,925, forward strand.
CATTTTGTGATTGTCCATTACTGAAAAGTATTTCTGTCATTGCCCTATTCCAAGAATTTTTTCTGTCATTGTCCATTTCCGAAAAATATCTAATGTCATTATCCATAGCCGAAAGGAAATCCTTTTTAATGTGTTTTTTTTTTTTTTTTTGATGAGTTACTGAATAATTATGATGATTTCTATGTAGATGACGCGAAGTAAGAAAATTTGCAATACATTAAGATGTAGTAGATGCACTTCAGTCGGGATACAGAACTATCATGCCACAGGTGATGAAAAGCATTTGAAAGACCTTCTAATTACTCTGCAATGGAATGGGGAATCCATTCTAACCATTGAAAGTTACTGCATGATTATGGATGATTACTCAATGAATCTCTTGGGGTATGAACCGTTCGTCGGAAGAAAATGAGAATTAAGTCCGTTATTCTACAAACCAACCAAAAACTCTAAAAATATTCCATTAAGTCCATTAGTGATAAGTTCATATATTTCAAATACCCGCTATATTCTTGAAGTGTTAATTTATGCAAAAATGCAGTTTTCATGAGTAAGTTATTTCGGTGTGATGATCATGTACTTTTAAACTTTGTTCTATGGAACTATTTTTCAGAGGCAACATCTTTATTGTTTGATTTAATACGAACGGAAAGAATAGGCCACGGAGCAATGAAAGAAACTATCGTCTTAATTTAAACACCAAAATAGTGATAATAATAACAATGAAACCACGTCATCTCAAACAGAAATCGGAATTGAGAATTCTCTTATTTGCTAATTTTGTAAAAGTAAACTAAGAAAGTTAAATCGGGAAAAAATTAATTTCCATTGGCAAACGCAGACAGTAATGAGGAGAAATATAGTGTAAAAATAAGGGTAATAAAAATGCTACTACTTCGACAATCATCCTAGTTTATTCTTTTACAATATAACTTCTATATAATCAAAATTACCCATGATCATGCGTTTGGCACCGCTATAAGTTGCAACAACAAAGGCCACCACCTGGTCGTGGCTGAAAATTTCATGGACCGCGGCTGAATTTTATTGGCCGGGGCTGAGAGTTTCATACAGCATCATACGCTGTACAGAAAACTCGATTGCGCCGAAGAAACTTCGGCGATTTCTACTTATTTATCTTGTTTCTTAGTAGTTATATAGTTATCACAACAGAAGTTGAACTTTTGTATACTATCGGCGCCTTGCTTGGGCTTTAATCCTTCCATATGGGTTCTCCTTCGAAAGTTTAATTTTCATTTGTTTACTGAAGACGTACATAAACAAACTATAATGTTTGGTCTTTTCTTTAACAAATGACGAGTGGTTTTTGTCGTCCATTATTTAAATGAGGT
>NC_087204.1:60093276-60110776 GCF_015104395.2 Macrobrachium nipponense
TTCCGCAAACCTCCTCATTGATACTGATTTTTGAAAAGCGTAAGAGAGATCGATGGACTAATTAACGTAAACCAAGAAAGAAAAGAAATGAAGGAAGGAAGAACAAAGAGTGGGTCCCACCAGAAACAACTGTGATTACTCTGTAGAAGTATAGAAAGCAGGAGTATATTTCCTGACCTAAACAATCTGATGAAGTGCTGATCTCCAGAGAACGAATATGGTCTGGCACGTTTCTTCAGCTCAAATAAAAGTCGCAAAACAGTGCTTAAAGCGAAGACTTCTTTTCAACTGAGGTGGTTAATCTAGTAAAGAAGAAGTAAGAGATAACAGCGCTGTCATTATGATGAATAAACGGAAATAAATATCCCAGATAGGAAACCTATATTGCAAACAGGGCAAATAAGGAACAGAAAGAGCTAGCAATGCATTTATATGATACGATGCATGTTAGGTACGAGGTTGCCATCTGCCCTCAGTGACCCAAATTTTTTAGATTCGTCAGGTTGATACTGGTTGCTCTTTAGTCATGAGATACAGTACATTAATGTCTGTCTCAAGCTATTCTCAATTCCTTGAAAGCAATGTTCAGCCCCGTTATCCCTGCAGTAGCGAGAAATTTTTAGTAATGCGACATTCATACATTAAAAAAAGGAAAAAAAAAAAACGGTGAGAAATATGAAGGTACGCACTATTTCTAAAATGATTCACAGGGTGTTATATACCTGGTGCTTGTTGCACTTCTGCTCCATACTTTTTTTTATTCACTTTACATAATGGTTTCTTCAGATACAGTTCGAAGAAACACCTCCCCCCAAAAAAAAATGGATACCGTTGAATTTCTCGTATGCTCTTCTCTGAGACTTGAACGACTTCCAAAGGATTTCGCTTTTCACAATTATATATATATATATATATATATATATATATTATATATATATATATATATATATATATATATATATATATATATATATATAATGTATGTATACATATATATATATATATATATATATATATATATAATATATATATATATATATATATATATATAGTCTTAAAAAATTTCAGGAGGTTAACTTGTATTTGATAGTAAAATTAGGTATAAATATGTAAATATGGAATGAAGGCCTTTAGCACCTCAAAAATCATTTTGAATGATGTGCTAGGCAAATACAAAATAAGCAGTTTTATAAATTTGAAGGGAAATTTTAAATAAACATATTGAGGAGATAAATTTTGCTTTAGATTCAGATTTAGAAAGATGAAACTTATATTTTGTTCTTAAAAACGAATTATATCGCAGAATTTCCGTTTTTCAGGGTGCATATTAATAAATTAAATAATAAAAGGGAGTTACATACAAAAAGAAGAATGAGGAAGAGATTATAAACTACTATATAACTTTCCCTGGTTTTTCTGAATGTTTTTGCTAGGAAATATTCAATATCGAAATAAATATATGTAATAAAAATCCACAAATATGTAAATAAGTTGTGTTAATATGGAAAAGATAAAAACAAAGGCTTTCGAACACCTGAACGATGTTCGTCCTCAGCGTTCAAGGTCAACATGAGGAAAAACACCTTCCAGGCGTCGGAAGACTTTGTTTTTACCTTTTGCATATTAATACGATTTACTTATATAATTAGGACTTTTTATTACCCAGTCTTTTTGTTATTCAGCATGGCTATACTTTTAAGGCCACTTAATAAAACGTGGTATAACTGTTTAAGATAAAATGAATACAAGTGAAAAGATAGCTTAATTTAAAGATTTAGCCATATTCACGAACTTCATAAGGCAAGGAACTGAAAAGACCCAATAAACGAGACCTGAATAGCTCGTAAGTAAGCAGCACTAAGTTAAGCAAGCGCTCCATGTAACAAAATATCTTCCTAGTATGTAAGGTGTACAGTGATTATTAAAACGTAGGAATACTTATAGCACAGAAACTCATTTTCCTGATGATCATTCAGCAACTTTTGGCTCTTACGTATCTGCCTAATACTTTTAGATCTAGAAAGTAAAAAATTAAAGGACAGATAAGCAAGAAAATGGACCCCTAAAACAATGGAAAACCGCAGAATGAGGCTTGGTTAATTTTAAAGTGTGAATTTGATTATAAGGTCTCCATCTGGTCTAAAGTAATAGAGGTGGCACTTTAGGTGACCAAGTGCCATATTCTCATGCATTACCCATAACGCACTTGAAAGGAAGGAACATGTATAACCATAAGATTTTCAAAGCTCTAAGCACCTTCTACAAGTGGTAATTCTAAAAGCTCCAGATTTTCAATAATAATGGTGATACAGAAAACGATACAAAGGACCAACGGGTTCAGATTCCGTTTTTCTATAGGAATATCAAACTTCCACACAGTGCGGTAGGAACATCGAAAAACATCTTACATATTTCAATTACATTTTCCGATAAGCGCAGACTCTTCTGGAAAGCGGAAAGAAAATGATGCAGCAATGAGGTTCTTGGGGGTGAAAAGTCAAGAATACAAAGCAGAGAAACTTTAGCCGTGCATGACACGGAAACAGTTACAAAGAAAAGTATAATTAACAAGTCTATAAATCATGATTGAGACAACGCCCACTAATATAGGAAATTTAACCATTGAAAATGGGGAAAAAAACTGAAGTCGACCTGTCGAAACATGAACTCTAGAACTTGAGAAAAACTCTTTAAGATTTTGTTGTCGCAAACGTGCATTCTTCAATCATATAGTATTACTTAATACATTCAAAGAGTTAATTATACATGAATTCGACAGGTTATTAATCTTACTAATTTTAAAACAAAAATCATCAAAACTGTTTTGTGACCCGCTGTACATGATACATGCTACAGTCCAAAGTAAAAAAATAAAAAACATGTTTATTTGTTTGATGTACCCTCGGGCTCCGATGACCACCAGGATATTTTCTGAAAATGCGAAGATTGCTTGATGATATTTCAGGCCTCAAAACACACTAGCTGCTTTAGTAAAGGCTTATTTTCTTTCCACGTGCGACAAACAAGTTAGCGAGGATCTGTAACCCGACCCGAATTCTTTCATCCAGAAAGAAGCAACAACGAGATAACGAGGTCTTTCAGGCTAATTCAGATGCTTAATGATTTCAGGAAGAGAGAGAGAGAGAGAGAGAGAGAGAGAGAGAGAGAGAGAGAGAGAGAGAGAGAGAGAGAGAGAGAGAGAGAGAGAGAGAACACCAGCTGAGTTGTTTTTCAGTTAATTAAACAAAGACATTAGCGTGAAGTGGCGAACAAGATCGACTCAAGAGTAAATACATCGTAAGACCAGTCAAATCAATAATTAGTATCAAGGTCTAAATAATATTCTCTCGACCTTGATAAGTATTATTTCTCTTTTATAGTCCATCAGTATATAGCATCAATGGTTCCTTGTTACTACAAGGAACCACTGATGGCACAGTATATGTTATGGAAATACGAAGAGACAAGTGAAATAAAAGATAAAGAATGCACTGGGATAAAGAAATCGGTTCTCTACCAAAATACGTACCCGTACGCGGATCATTTCGCAGCTACTCAGTTCCTATATATCATTGGGTGACGCGCTTTTACACTCAGTATCATCGAACAGGTAATTAATCTCACTGGACAACAGTTCTCCTTCATTAACAATTAACGACCTATCCACCGGCAGTGTTGATATATAAAAAAATATTACCTATGTAAATCATTCCAACAGCTTCTCGGACTCATGGCGTGTGTGCCAGCCCAGTTGAGAGCAGTAACCGCAAGCAAAAAACGGTCGGTGGAATAATATTAGCAGGCAATCTCTCTTTGCTCTCACCAACCATAGCGGCATAAACTTAAAAGCTCTTTCGCTTACTGTTAGCAGGATGAAAAGAGTTCCTAAAACGTTACAAATTCCTTTTGAATCCCTCGCCGAGCTATACACTTACTTGCGCAATAAGATCATTTTTGAGCCCCTGCAGACTAAAGGGAAATAGCCACAAACCGCTTTACTCGCATTATCTTCTTTGTAGGAGCGTTCACGTTTCTCTTCGCACTTTCAGCACTCTTAATCCTATTTGCTGACGAAAAATGCAACTTTGCATCTCTCGCGGTCCTATTGTCACTCTCCCTCCCTCCCCCCACTTCATCCAGTCTTCAACCCCTTCCCCTCCAGGCTTCCTCCTCCTCCTCTTTCTCCTCCTCCTCCTCCTCCTCACCCAGTCAACCCGACTTGCTGGTAGTTTGCTAATCCCGATTGTGTTTAGATTTTCTGGTCTACGATGCATCAACTTGTGAACCTCCACCAAACTTTTACTGTGCAAAACAAATATATATACAATATATAAAATAGATAGATATAGTTAACATTTATTTATATAATAATATAGATTTTCTATATAATAATGATAAAATGTATAATTTATTGGCATTTTATAAGGAAACAAATTAATAAATTAATTGTTCAGTTACGAAGATTGAAGCACTGTTCATTACACGTCTGTTTCGCGCACATTAACACAACCCATTAGATCCCACGTTGCTACTTCTCAAAGATTGTGAAACAGACACCGTTCATTATTTCAAGCCTTCACTATTCTAGAGGAAGATACTTCTTCCGAACCTAACAATACCTTGTTAGAGTATAATGCGAAGAGATTTTTTAGTTAAGAAAAAGAAACATATACAAATAATTAGGGCCCTAATGAAAAATGCAGATATTCAGTACACCTCATGTTATTAAGAGGTAAAGGACAGAATGTAGTCTGTGCAACTGTTCAAGCGTAGTCTCCTTTAGTCATCAAATGAATGCTACGCAATTATAATCCCTGTCATTATCAAAAAATAAAGGAACTAATCGGATCTCTACTCATGTGACCTCGGATTTTATATTTCTTACATAAAACTATTTTCGTTATTCAATATATCATAAATAAATCCTATGTGGTTACAGTTCTAAGAAGTATCTGGAACAGATTAGCATGTGGGTAATGAGGTTTCATTCTATTAAAGGTAAATATATAACCCCAGTTCGCCTTTTATATTTAAGGAGGTAATGGGAATGCCACAAGTTTCAGCTCTTTTGCCTAACTACATTGAAATACTGATCTCTGCGCAGATATCAGCTATATTCCAGAGCGTTTATCCTCAAGACAAATTTGACACAAAGTTAATTTCTTTTTCTGTGACATGATAAATGCAGTTGAGGCTACCATGGGAAGTTTTGTGTGACATTCTTTAGCATGATGTGTTTCATTAGTTCCGTCTGCTGTCATCATCAGCATCTTCACTCACGCTACCATCCTTTTTTCTGCCAGAATGTCTCAGTGTCTAGTGTAACACATTTCTTCTGTTACCTTTCACCGTAAAACTGCGAAGTAATATTCGAATATTCGTAACAATGTTTGGATGTAAATATTGTTAAATTTAAGAGAAGCTCTATTGTCGCCTGAAAGTGTCATGCGAGAGTGGCCCGTTTTATTTAGTTTATTATGTGTTATCCTTCACTTATTATCTTTTAACTAATTATTACCACTTGGTTTTTGACAGTTTAGTTTAGTATTACTGCTTCCTCTTTGCTATGCTTCTTGCACATAAATATGTTCCCAGTTCAGCGGAAGTAGTCAAATAGATAGCAATTTAGCTTGTTCCATAGAATAGATACATTTTATAAAGAACATTGATAGTATTGATTATTACAGTTATGTGAAAAGGCAAGTATACCGCAACAAACGTGTAAGTGAACGTTCTACTTTTTTTTCCTCTTTTTATTACCATTGTTATTATCATTATGGAATAATATTGTTAATTATTATGTTTCTGCAACTACGTGGAACTTACGTAGAACTCTAGGCACCATTATCAATTACAAATCCACATTTCAAAACATGTCCGCTTTATTTCCTGATGAATTATGGTAATTTATCTCTTTCATTCTGCCATGTCTTAAATGTTAGGTCTTCAGTAGCTAACTCGCATTTTAAGTAGTTCAGCTGAAACGTAAGTTCTGTTCAATCTCGTAAACCAGATACTGGCATCAATTCTTGGTATTGTCGTCAGTTCAGATATATTTCACAATGCTGATCATCCTTTGCATTTAGACTTTCCCAGACTACCATCCTCCACTTAATACTAAACTTGCAATTATAATTGTTGTACCTTTTGTGAGGTCCAGTACCACTCTGTTTTCTTGAAAAGCTGGTACCAAATCATAGACTTATTCTGTTAAATCATTAAGATGGATCTTTGGCGCCTCATATTGTAAAACGCTTGTTGTTGAGCAGGCTGATATGAGTCTCATTTCGCAGTCTCCTGGTTTAATGTTATTATTTAATTATTTTGTCTAATTTTCCTAAAGTCTTTTTTTTTTCTTTTCATAATGGCCTATTGTTCCCTACTGGGTCGTATCGAACTTGCTGCATTTTTGCTCTCCTAATTAGGTTTGCGGCTTGGTTGATAACGATATTAATAATTATAATAATGTTTATAAGTATTATTATTGCAAGAAAGAAGATAACTAGCACAGAAATCTAATCTAGACGCTAAACGATAAAGATGCCTGAATGCCTCTGATATGCAAAGGAGAGATCCGTTTTTCAGCGATGGTAGAACCCAAGAGGTGAAATAGTTTGCGTTAACCGTGATGATCTTTAGATTTTGATGGTTACGCTGTGTTAAGTTCATCTATGAAGTAAAGAACCAGCTCTATGACGACTCCAGAACTGTAAATACAAAGTTAAGTGGTTGTTTACCAGCAGCCCCTCTGTATTAGTGAAAGATCTAAGTAAAATAATTGATTAAAAAAACATTTATGATAACAATACCAGATCTTTACACTAAAAACATTAAACGAAGCAATGAAATGATAAACGCATTTTGAGTATTGACCGATTTAACCTTTTCGGCCAAAACTGACTTGAGCAAAAGAAGTCAAATTATGCCGACGACCCACAGACGTAATTTGAAGAGAACCTTTACAGAAACACAAAAACCAACATTAAATTTGCTCAGCTCAATAACATTAATCTCGTCTGACCACTGACGTCAAACGGACCTCTTATCGTTTTTCCACATTGAATCTCTGATAACTGGATTACTGCCTAGAGGGAGAGGATTAAGCAAATTGAATCCCGTATTGAAGGTGATTGATCGAATTTTAAATACCGTCTTATTCACGCTGGGATTAATCCGAAGGCCACCGGGATTATTCACAAGGAGCAACGGCTTCCACATCATAAAAGGGGAGACTGGAGCAAAGTCTGCGTGTTCGTGCGTGCACGGTCTCGAGAGGCCGTTGACAAACAGGATCAAAAGTTTCCCGTAGGAGAAATGGAAGCTGAGAATATCATAAAAACCGCCAACTAAGATGGGTGAAGGTTATTAATCCTCCTGTTTTTTACGGGCTTCTTAGTAAGGTTACACACGAAAAGTGAACATGTTTTGATGACATTTGGTAGTTAGGTTATATATGCTCATTGGCTGACATCCAATTTATTACTTCGGAGGATGTCAGTACAGTGCTAGCAGAAACACCATCAGCCCAATCGAGTTATCTGCACAGCGTAAAATGATGTATGAGCCGCGCCCATGAAACTTCATGGTATGGAATACAAATCTTTGATATCCAAAATGATTAAGCGCTCAGTTTTACCTCTTAAATTTGAACTATTGACTTATATATATATATGTATATATTATATATATATTATATATATATATATATATTATATATATATTATAATTATATATATATATATATATTATATATATGAATATCTATATATGAAATTTTAATCAACTTTGTCGGCTGAGACGTTTAAGGAGTCACTGCAGTCCTGAGTTCTCTATGCGATGGTTCGATACCACGAGATGACAAACTTATTATCAACTAAAAAATTACCCTCCGTTTGACATATGAAAATCTATTATTTCGGAGGTAGAGCTAAATGAATATTAAAGGATAATTGTAGCTTAATGCTGATTTATATATATATATATATATATATATATTCTATATATATATATATATATATATATATATATATATATATAATGTGAGTGTGTGTATGTGTGTGTGTGTGTAGATACAAGGATGTTTTTTCCAATACCTGAGCCTTTTAATTCTTTATATGCTGCATATGTACACAACCTGTTAATCCCAACAGATCCATGCTTTTTCTTTTTCATCTTCATTCATTTTCCACATATGCCACTACCTTGGCTTCTACTCTAATGGCAAAGCATATCCTTGTCCTAAATTTTCTACCTCTTTTCGTTTACGATCCTTTCTGTGACTTCTCTCATCGCATGCCTCCGCTAACGAATTAATATCAAATTCGTTTTAATCGGGATCGGCTGAGGCTGAGACTTCCTGCATCGATCCTCCACATTTTTTCCCTCTCTTTCATGTCATGTGTGTGCGTGAGTGTGTGCGATAGGTTGGAACGGTAAAAGAGACATAAGGATGCAAGAAGTCGCCGTTGATCTGATTAAAAGGATATATATTTGTACACACACACACACACACACACATATATTATATATATATATATATATATATATATATATATATATATATATATATATATATATATTATATATATATATATATATATATATATATATGTGTGTGTGTGTGTGTGTGTGTGTGTGTGTGATGGGTGTGTGTGTGTATGATAGCGCACGCGAGCGTGTGCATCACTTTTAAATACTCACCCAGTGATACATCGGATCAACTACCGCTTCTTGCGTCCCTCATTCACTTTTTCTGTCACACAAGCACGCCTGCATATATATATATATATATATATATATATATATATATATATATATATATATATATATATATATATATATATATATATATATATATATATAATATATATATATACATACATACATACATGCATACATATATATATATATATATATATATATATATATATATATATATATATATATATATTCCCGTTAAATATTATCTACAACAAATAATTTGTAAGTTCAATTTGTGTTCTGGGTTGGATGACAGTAGGCTATTGCACTCATCTATAAAAATATATATAGGACGAGGCTTACTTTTGCTGTACATGTTTTTGTTAAATACCTCTCTCTCTTTTTCAAAGTTGCATACACAGGTAACCCAGTCATATTAAATCCAGGTTATTTTTGGGTTATATGAACGTCTGAGTATTTGGGTCAATCACAGGGCACCATTAACAATCAACTAATATAACAATCCAAGTTATTCACAAAATAATTCATTTTGTCAAACATTATTGTATTCAAAAAAATGATGCAGTATCAATAAAGCAAGGAAGAATGCAAACGCCGAGACATGGATGGCGTGTTCTGGGACATTTATTATTATAGACAGGCAAATATCCGACCTCTTTCGGGCGTACAGTAAAAGCGGAGTGTTTTCAACATTGTGATGAATGGGCGATGGGGGGGGGGGGGGGGGGGGGGGGGGGGGGGGGGGGGGGGGGGGGGTGGGGGGGGGGGGGGGGGGGTGGGGGGGAGGGGGGGGGGGGGGGGGGGGGGGGGGTGGGGGGGTAAAACGGTGGGCATGGCGTGGCAGAGGAAGCCAAAGACCAAGACTCAAGTGATATTCTGCGTTTGTAGAGTTATTGTAACGCTCTCTCTCTCTCTCTCTCTCTCTCTCTCTCTCTCCCCTGGTCTCTGGAGACAAAATTCCCCCCAAAATAGCGAATCGTACTGCAAGGAGATTCTAAAGTATATGACTTTCATCCCCTTCTTTGCCATGTAATCACGCCTAACTTTAGTGCAGCATCAGGCATCCTGAACCCGATTTCATTTCATAAAAATGTAATTTGGCGTATCCTCTTTGATTTTAATGTTATTATCTTCTAGTTGACTATTTATTCAATGTCTTTTATTTTTCCTTACGTACAGCATTTAGAATTAACAATCGTAACGATTCCAATGTGGCGCGGGGTACTCCTAAAGGACCTTTGTTAAATTCTATCTCACACATCTTTTTTGTCGTTTACCTTCCAAAAATCTTCACTCTTCATCAGCCTCTCTTCTCATAGTTCTCACTCAGGAAACTCTGGGTCTTTCAACTCTTTTGGGGGCAAGGGAAGCCCACCTGAAACCATCAAATACTATGTCATCTCTCTTTCATCTTTACCTCATCTACATATGGAATTTTACGACGTTCTCTTATGGTTTGCTCTATTGTGTCAACTGGCTCCTAATATTCTTCCTAGAGTTTTCTTCTCCAAGCAACAATGATATTTAAACATAATTTCACGTCCATATGGCACCAATACAGATCGTATGTTCTTTGAATAATATATAATATATCTATAATGATATATATATATATATATATATATATCATATATATATATATATATATATATATATATATATATATATATATATATATATATATATAGCTTAATGGATCATATTGATTCTTCTGCTGTAGTGGTATATTTATCATATGTATGAAATCAATTGATAGTTTTTTATAAGAAAGTTATTGCAGTTGCAATTAATTATCTAACCCTTTATCAGCTTTTATTGTCACACAAAGCACTGTAAATCTTGCAAAAACCTGCTGCAGATTCACAGTTGGATAAAATAGCTATTTTTGGGACAAAAAAAATTCCTCACATAATTCTAGACGTTTTATTCAACATGGCACTTCTGAATTACCTCTGCCAAGGTGGTTATGTTTTATTATGTGTGTCTGTCTTTTCCATCTGCCTATATGTCTATTAGTGACATTATGACATTATTCGTAAAGTTATGGGCAGATTTCGATTAAATTTTTAAGTGGTCGAAATGGCTCACTCACACATTTGGGACTTACTCCACAAATGCTGCAGCACTGAAATGTTTTAGGCATTTCTCAGTGGAAGCAATAGAATCAATCTCTGTTCTCAAAATAACAATAGTTTCCCTTATAAACGAAAATATTAAAGGTCTACAATGAAAAGTGGAAGATGGCGCAGGATTTTCCCCAAATTATAATTTTTGAGTTTCTTTCTGGGCAAGTTACCTCCAATTTCAAAGAAATATGCACCTTTTAAAAATGCTAATTTCACTAACAAATCTTTAATTTGATGGAGTCTTTTATTAGTAATTTGTTGCAGGAATATTGCTTGGCTCATTTGTATACAGATCTCAAAATTCGGTTAGTTGTGCGATCTGAATCACGTCTTGAAATCCAGCTTAGCAGAGAAGTTTAATTTTCCAATTTTCTGGGCAAGGACAACATAACTTTTTGGCCTCTCTAACTAGGTAATAGAATGAATAAAATTCATTTTTCCTCTTCATTGTTCCATTTCATATCCTACATGTAATTTATTTGTAGGAGAACAATCCATCATTAGGGTCAGTGCTTCATCTGGGGAGTAGTTCTTTTGTGACGCTGCTAAATTTTTCAACTTTTTTGATGTATCACCGAGTCCTTCTCTTTTTAATACACTGAAGTTGCAAAATACAGCCTATCTGGTGACATTGTCATTAACTCTGCTGTCTTTCTTCTTTTAGTTTTATCAGAAACTGCCTTGAAAGAAACAACTGTAGGTTGACCTCTTGATGATGAAGCCCCTGATTCTATGTGGTCATTTTTAATAGATGCCAAAGGCATGGATAGCCAGTCACTATATTTTTGGTCCAGTTTCTTCAGACAATTTGGGAATACTTCACTACAACGTTAACAAATTGATCACTGAATTTTTGTACTTAAAATGTTTTTGCATTATTGCCATGAAACCTGTAAGATTTTGGTTTTTAATTGCTTCGTGCATGAACTCAAAAACATTTCTATTTGTTAATCTATATTTAAGTCTTTATAGATAGATCTCAGAAAAAAACATGTACTTATTAGGAAATCATAATTTTTTAAGGTAAAGTTTCATTTATGGAACTGAAAAATTCACCTAAAAAATATATCATATTATGTTCCAGATATGTGGCAGGCGGCTACCGGCAGCTAAATTTTCATCAACTTGCAGTAGATTGCATAGGGGAGGTCACTATAATAAACATTTACCCTGCAATAGCCAGCAAATTTTCTGATCATTATGAAATTCACAGAAAACCCTTCCGATTTGACAAATTAGCTGTATCATAAAAATGATTGGTAACAAAGTAACAAAAATCTTTAAAATAGAAAACAAAACCATTATAACACTAAATGAAATATAAAAAAGATGAAAATTAACCAGTTATGGCACCCTGGAGAGAACTGAGAACTTATATGATAAGTTTGCCCAAACTACTAATACTTTTCAGTAAATGCATCGAATGAAGGACAAGGCGGCAACTTCTGCAAGAGTTTTCATGAGGACGTTTCGCAGTTTTTTTTACAAGTAGACGCTGCCTTTAGAAATACAAGGTTCAGTTTAAGGCAGAGCTAACCAAACATATACAAAAGAGTCAAGCAGTAATTCTGTTTGTAGCATATTTCGTCGTTGATTATATTCGTTATCATTTAACTATTGATAATAAAAACTAATATTAAAAGGGAAATCTCTTTTATGGATGAAACTATCTAAAGTATATCTTTGACTTGTGATTGAAAGAACTTCACCTACATTTGGAATAAAACAACTCGATTTACATGTCGATAAAATATATCATTCACTTCATTTCTATGAAAAGAAGAAAGAAAGTAAATCGAAAGGAAAAAGAGGAACGTATGTAAAAAAACATTCTCCCTTCCAGGCAAAATCAGTCACTTTATCATTCATTGTCGTGCTTAAGAGTCAATTAAGGATAAGTGGCTGGTGCCTGAAAATTTAATATTTTCCTTTCAGTCGAAACTTCTTCTTGAATCAGATAATCATTCGGCTTTGTATGTTATTTCATTTCATAGAAGCTGGAGGAGCATAATGAAGCCAGGGGAAGAAGTCATTCATACCGCAAAAATATCAAACGAGAACATACGTTAGCATAATGAGTAATAATTCAAATTTTTATAGGTTTTGCGGCAAACTCTGGTATACATAGAATGTTCCACAAGCCCTTAATCTATGACCAAATAAGGCATATCCCAAATCGCAATTATATATATATATATATATATATATATATATATATATATATATATATATATATATATATATATGTGTGTGTGTGTGTGTGTGTGTGTGTGTGTGTATGTGTGTGTGTGTATACATATGTGTGTGTTTAGGTACGTATTTGTTTTTGTGTGAGTATTTGTGTTTTGTGTGGTTTTACTGTGTACTTTTCCCCACCCTTAAAAAAATGGCATCAGGAGATTACAGCCTCCCAGTTACTGTAAGCTTTTGGGGATGATATTCAATGCCTCAGAACCTAATATAGACTAGTAATCATTTACAGCTGGGCAATAGGTCGGCAGCGATGTATGAGCCTGACAAACAGCATATGGATTAAGGCATATCTGATAAATATAATTCACCACTGCTTTCAATAGAAACACACGGAAGTCAAATCTTTTTAACACTAATAAAAGAAAAAAAAAACTGAATTACAAGAGTGGATTTACAGAGAACAGTGGTTCTCAAACTGGGGTCCTACGACTCCTGGGGATCCAAGAGAAAACCCTAGGTGGTCCGCGACACCATGAAAAAAATATAGTTTCTCTACTCAGTATGTATATATATATTATATATATATATATATATATATATATATATATATATATATATATATATATATACAATCAAAAATATACACCACTGATTCTGTATCATCCTAGTGTCGGTTATCGATACTCAGTGTGCAAGCAGGTAGCTTGGACATCTTTATTACATCATTATTCATATCTTAAGCTTAATTTAAAATCAATTACGACGTAACAGCTCCCATCCATCGCCTCCCAAACCGTCACTACCGCGATTCTCGCGCTTGCCTGAAGTCCAGTAGGATCTGGGTGTCCCATCCGTCGGGGTGCTACGCATTTGCATTGTTTGTAAATGTCATTGGCTATGTTGCTCTGAAGGAGAAAAGTGACTGTATCTCGGTAGTGAAATATTGCTGATTGACTAAACAAAATCATAGTTGTCATGAATGTTTAGTATGAAAATTACAATGAATTGTAAATACGTATTAATCATTTGCAGAGTGAAAATTATGTCAAAACGACGGTTAAAAAAGGTTTATTTCTGCTCATGTATTTTTGGCTTTAAAGATCTTAATAGTTCCTTTAGTAGTTAATTTTTTCATGCTTACAGAAAGTGTTTAATTGTACACTATTTTCTAATGAAGGTGTTTAGTTTATTTTGGTTACCAGTGGTGATAGTACATAGATTGTACTTATCTATCTATTGTGGCTGTTTTCACCAATGTTACTTTGCATTAAAATTACAGCAATAAAAAATATTAAGGGTAATTTAGGCTATATATTTACCTATGTATACTTACTTTGCACAGGATTATGCAAATATTAAATATGATACGTTGTACTGGGTATCCCGGTATGGGAACGATAACTTTTGATTGGCTGGGGTCCTCGGCTGTGACTCATCATATTTGGAGGTTCTTGGTACGGTCAAGCTTGGGAACCACTGCCCTAGAATACAGTAAAGTTCATGGATGAAGGAATGTTTGGAAAAATCTTAGTGTCAGTAGCACTATCGGTTGATTGCAATAAAACAAGTGTGCAAATGTCGAAGTGTAAACTAATGTTGTACTTGTATAAAGTTGCTTTTAATAACAATGTACTGTTACATTTGGTTACAAAAAAATTTAAAAATCATAATTCAAATAGTTTAAGAGGGTACTTTACACAAATTAACTGAAACCATGTTGTAGTTGACGATTTACTAAAATAATACAATGTCGCAATTCAGTAGTTTTGTTGAAATTCTCCTCATATTTTTTTGAAAATTATGCTGCTGGTTGAGTCGAGGCCTAGCGTTTTCCTCATTATCCCAGACAAACTGTAAGTTAAAATGGGAGCAGGCCTGTCAAAATAGGCTTGAACAGTTGTTGAAATTGCATTGCTATAGCGGAGGTGCCTCTAAATCGATTTGTAAATGTTTGCTCGTTCATTGTAATTGAATATATATAGGGAGTGTATTGATTATATCCTGCTATCAGATCACTAACAAGAACGAAGTGCGACACGTAACTGAACGCAAAGAGCAAGAGTGTTCATCCGCAAAATGTTTCAGAGCGAAGTCCCCGCTTATCACGTGCCATCCAAGAATTAGCTTGATGAATGCACATAACGAGGCAAAGGGTATGGCTAAAACGAATACGGTAAAATTAACCCCTATTACTATATTCTAATTTATACAGCAGCCTGCATAAAACAAAAATTCGGATGAATGATGAAGAGAAACTGCAAACTCATTTGCCATGGTAATAAACGGAAAATTAATTATGATAGATTGTAACTGTCAGTTTGAATGATGTCGAAGCAAACACCGTAGCTACATTCGCAAAGAAATTTAGAAGGTATGGTACACTAAGGAAACCGCAAGAAAGAATGAGCTTAGGAAGGGTTGAAAGGGAGCATTTGAACAACCATATTGATAAAATATAATCCTTATACAAAATCCTACTCGGTTATGGAAGGAATTGCATGAAGGAAGTGTTATAAGAAAGATAGACAAAGCTAACTAGAAAAAAAAGTAGAGAAGAGTTGGCTGTAAACAAGCGTGAAAACTGCTCTGTAATTTTTGGCTTTCAAGTGTAATCATCTGTGTCGGAGTGATTTATTTCATGGCATAAGTGAAGCGCTGATGATAATCCTGATATGATATTTGGTGGATTTGTTGACGTTTTTAGTTGTAACCGTAAAGCCAATAGTTTTAAACCGAATACTACCGCTAAAGCTAAGATGGACCTGGTGAGACTCTATTGGTTTGATTTTCTCAGGTAAAATTGCGCTGAATAAGAATAGTGCTCTAATTCTTAAAAGGTTAGCGCCAAACTCATATGACATTAATCAGTTTTAGTTAGTAAGGGAGAATAATAATAATAATCATAATAGAAACACTAATACCACTATCACAACCAACCCGACTGAAAACAAAACAACAATCGCTTTGGAAAAGGTGCCTGAAAAAACAAAACATGGTGATGTTATCTGACTTCAGTAAACTGAAAGCGACAGCAGAAAAGAGGCTAAGAAACAAGAAAACAATGGAGGAACTGAAAGAGAAACGCAGATTACAGGAGTAAACAACAAAATAAAAGATATAAAACAAAGACTAAACTCTAAAGCACATAAGATCCAGCGGTAGATGAACAGGAGTAAAGGATACCCGATGAATTCCATGGATACTGGAACAAAAACCTCAAGGCCCTATACCCACGAATAGCAGAACAACTCTAGCATAGTATCACAAACCACTAAACGCCCAAATGGGCGAGCACAGGGAGAACATTCATGGTACAGAAAGACAAAAACAAGGGAAATATAGTAAGTAGCTACAGGCCTATCGCTAACAGAGGGAGAGAGATTGTATCTGGGGACATCAGGATGGAGTCTGGAATAGCAAAATGTGCCTTGGTCAAAATATAAAAAGGCAAAGCGACTAGGACTGAAGGGATAAAGCTACCAGATTAGAATATCAAACTCATAGATAAGACAGGATAAAAATACCTGGGAATAATAGAAGAAGAGGATATAAAACACCAAGAGATGAAGGTCACGATCAGGTTTATATAAAAGTCATTAACAAATGGGCAGTATCAGTAATCAGTACTGGAGTGGACGAAGGTTGAACTCCGCAGCATAGACCAGAAAACTAGGAATCACATTGCAGTACACAAAGCACTAGACCCAAGAGCATATACGGACAGACTATACTAACATAACATGAAAGAAAGGAGGGGGAGGACTACAAAGCATAGAGGACTGCGTCAACATCGAGAGCAGAGTTCTTGGGCAATACCTGAAAAACAGTGAAAATGAGTGGCTCAGGAGTACATGGGAAGAAGGACTGATAAAAGTAGACGAGGACCCATAAATACATAGAGACAGGAGAATGACAAACAGAACGGAAAATGACAAAATAAACCAATACGCAGACAGTACATGAGACAGACTAAAGAACTGGAGACGATGAAACAAGGTAATGGATACAGAGGGGAGAACTTAAGGAGGAAAAAGAATTAATGTTAACAGCGGCACAAGATCAGGCCCTAAGAACCAGATATGTTCAAAGAACGATAGATGAAAATAACATTTCACCCATATGCAGGATGTGCGATATGCGATATGAAAAACGAGACCATAGCAAGGAAATGTCCGGCACTTCCACAGAACCAGTACAAAAAGATGCATGATTCATTAGCAAAAGGCTCCCCCACCTGAGGTAGTGATAGAAAACGATCAGGCAAAGATCCTCTGGGACTATGGTACCAGAACAGATAGGGTGATATGTGCAGATAGACCAGACGTGACGTTAATCGAGAAGAAAGTATCACTCACTGATGTCGCAATACCATGGGACATCAGCAAGATGAGAAGGAAAGAGAAAAAATTGACAAGTATCAAAAACCTGAAAATTAGAAATAAGAAGGATATTGAATATGC
>NC_087204.1:60115776-60165776 GCF_015104395.2 Macrobrachium nipponense
GAATTCCCCCAAATTCATCAATATACAAATCATGAAGATAGTCAGATCACACGTTAACTTGCATCAAATTTAACACGAATGCGTAATGTTACGTTGATTCCAAATTTTTACACTATACAAAAAAAGGCCACTAAATCCATCTTGAAATGAAGCAAAAAAGACATAACCTTATTTGGGTGTTTATGTTTCTGTGCAGGACACATAATATATCATCGCATGTGCAATTTTACATTACCATGAGATTTTGTTTAATGCAGAACCTTCTTCATCTGTTTATTGATTTCAAATACTGTTTTCAAAGTAGTTTTTAATTCAGTTTTCTCAAATAAAGCATAACCTTTTTTTTCAAGTTAATCAAGACAACAATTACCAAACTAGTACAAAGGTTAACTGACGATTAAACGCGGTGTGCCACTGTCTATAATGATATCATTCGCTTGAGAGATTAAATTTATCTAAGAACATTATCTTTTTTAAAGTTGTAATCTCTTTTGTAATGATCGGTTACTGTGATTAGATTACTTCTTTGTGGTAGGTGAATTTATCAATGTTCACAACAAATCTTATTTCATTACTGATAACGAGGTTTTCTCCAGTGCACAAGTTTGTTTAACCCTTTGTTTTCAGATGAGAAGAATGAACATGGGTGATAAATTTGTACATGCATTCAAATGGAACATTCTGATATAGTTCTGAATCCTTTCTTCTTCCTCTTCGTCCGCTTCTTACTCTTCTTCTTCCTCTTCTTCTTCTTCTTCTTCAATATTTCTAGAATGTTAAAATATTGTATATATATATATATATATATATATATATATATATATATATATATATATATATATCATATATTATATATATATATATATATATATATATATATATATATATATATATATATATATATATATATATAATATATATATATATATACATCAAATGCTTCTTTCGAAAAGAATATGCGGGTATTTATGACAACTGAGGTTATTAGAAACCCATTATTATTAACGTTTGGAAGTTAATCAATTTATTCTAGATATAACTTTAAACTTCCTGCATTTGAAAATGGTGTGGAAAAACAGGTTTTTTTTAACAGCGATTTATGTTTGCAAAAAATTATGTTAATTGGTGATAAAGATGACAGGTTGAAAAGGCTGATGAAAGAGATTCAAAATGCTTGTAAAACGTAGCAATCAAAGTGAATGGACATAGGATTGGTTGAATTCTGTTTCTTTTACTTACTGCCAAGGCGCAGAAGTTTATACTTTTACTTCTGAACCTGGCTGTGATCAAATTATGAGGCCATGCACAAGTCTAGAGATTGCTTGGCACTAGTATACAGCAATTTTTATGATGCTATTACCAGTAATGTGGGACCTCCGATTGGGACTGTTGATCATTTTATAGTTTATTTAATCATTACATATTTGCAGGCTTCCCTTGATGCTCCCTTTTCTTGTAAAATAAATATTTAATGTGAAGGCGAATTCAATATAATTTTGAGTTTGCTTCTAAATTGGGCACTGTTGTATAAGGAAACTGAGCCTATTGTTCTTTTCTGATTGTCTTGTTACTACAAGAAGTTAGCGAATTTCATTTCTTTTGTGAAAATACTGTATTGAAGACAAAGCTGGTTCAGTGAGGATTTTTGAGATGTTTTCCTGAAGAAACTGGTGTCTTTTGACATTGAATAACTATACCCGACAAAGAGCTGTATCTCGGAGAGTTTATGCTGTAGCTGCAAATTGATACGGTTGGATTACCGGTGAGCGACCATCACATCTCTGTTTATTGGGGTCGACTGGAAAGTTTCTCCCTTGCTTAAACGAGATGGCTCTGTCACTCACTGTCCAGAGGTAAAGGTAAAACTTTTGGCTGATGTGTTTTGACAGTAAGTAAAACAATAAGAAACTCAATATGCCCCATTCTTGTTTTTATGAAGCTAAAAGGACTAGTATATCTCTGTCCCCTTGTTTGCAATTTGACTTTCTAAAAGGAATAATCCCTAGATTCTGGACATGAGCGCTGTATGATTGGTCTTAATTTTAATGTCACATTTGACTGTGTTAATCTTGTGGTTTGTCTCAAAACTTAGACAGATTGGAGTTGGTATACAATTTGTTTAGTACTATCATTGAATTTTAAACTATAAAATGTAAAGAATAGTTGTTGTTGGGCACTATTGTGACAAGAATGTAATTCCTTGTGTTCACGAGTGTAATACTTTTTGTCTCATTACATTATATACATGCGATATGATATGCCATTGAATATGCAGACGATGATCCTCTTGGCATTGATTTCATCTGTGTATAGCTCTGTGGTTACTGAATATCTGAATAGAGATTAAGCTAAAATCATTGAATGGGGAAAGTTATGGTGATGAAATTTAACGCTATCAACACTTACAGTATGATTGTTATCAGGTCTAAACCATTTGACCCCAACCCACTCAGATCTTTTCATTAACAGCGTGTCATCAAACACAAGTTTGAGAAACATGCAGCGTCTATCTCTTCTTTTAACTGCACAAAGTATTTTTATATTGAGAAAGTCTTTCAAAAGTTTTTTAGCCCTAATATATCCCTATATGTACGAGCATATTCCAAGACAAATGTATTTTTTTTTCTATTCTGCCATGTTTTTTTCATATTGATCGCCTTATAGTTCTTTAGCAGCTGACTTTCATCTTAGATTGTTAAGCAAATTGTTGAGTTTGGTTGGATATCTTATCTCGCATCTTGATTGTTTTCTGTGGTACAATTATTCTTTTAGCTCATTGTCCATGCTGTTTAAGATATTTCCTAGTTATCATTATCCATAGAATTCAGATTATCTCCGATTATACCATCTACCAATTATTATTAGATAAGTAGCTCATTCTTAGTCTTACCGTTTCTTCTGTTAGATGCAACAGCAGTTTTCTAGAAGTTTGATTCCTGTTGAGACCAAATTATTGGAAGGATCTTGACCCTGTAGAAGAAACGTTGGAACTTCAGAATTTCAGACTTAGTCCAAACTCGTTTTTGTTGAACAGACTGACACAAGCCCCATTTTTTTTTTCTTTTTTTTTTTTGCCTGATTAGTTTTGTTTGTTTTTCTTATAGTATTTGTACATCCTACTTATCACTCATTCATAGTTCACAATTACCTGTCAATTCCTGTTCTGTATTGGGAGCTTGCTATTATTACCGGTGCCCTTTGGTTTGTAGCAATCTGAATACCACTCTGTGTTTGCTGCTTGGCTGATAATATTAATTATGAAAGTAGACTGGAAGTGCTGAAGCACACAGGCACTCGGGAATAAATGCTATGGATGGTGGTGGAACAACAAGAAAAGGCTGAAATAGTGAATAGTTAAACAATGAGGGATAGTTGGAACTTTTCAAAGTTTCAGAAGTGAGGAGTGACTAAGGAAAAATTCTATATAGTACATCAACAAATTGCTGAGGGGGGCCTTCTTTGAAGAAATAAAATAAAAACTTTTTATACGAATGCAAAAACTAGAAAAAGTAGATATGAATTCCGTATGTTTTATGTATGTGAATAAAATAAAGCGAGTTATACAAACCATGTTGGTGAAGAATGGTGAAGAATGGTAGATGTGGTCTGGTCACGTGAAGAGAATGGCGCATGATCGTCCAGAGAAAAGAATTTAAATCTGAAACATTCCTATGTAGAAATGTATGCAGTGGGTAGGCTGTGGAATATATATAATTTCATCGCCAGTTAAAGATGACTGTGGCAGTGACAGTTGCAATGTTTATCTTGGAGCCACCTATTTCTAGTAGAGTAGTGCCTTCTATAACGAAAAGAAAAAAATAAGTAAGTTCCTTGCTCAGACATCGAAAGCTTTACCTTTGCAGAACCGTATGTAATTATCAATACATACATAAAACTATAATATATATATATATATATATATATATATATATATATATATATTATATATGTGTGTGTGTGTGTGTGTGTGTGTGTGTGTGTGTATGTGTGTGTGTGTGTGTGTGTTAGTGAGTGTGTGTGTTTAATGGCTATTATCTTATTGCCAAAAAAAAATCAGCAGTCATGTCCGTAAAGAAGTCATGATAAAATCTAACCTTCAATAGTAATTAGTGGAGGCGAAATGTGATATTCAGATGCTTGTTACAAACACTGAGTGAATCATTCACACTATCATGCTAAGAAAATATATCAAGGGAAACAGCTTGCAGACTCTGCAAAGGAGAAGAAAGTTGATTTTGTGAAGGATTAAAAGAAAAGCGTGTTTGAAAACGGTGACAGCTGAGTAAGCTGGTTTGATGTGAAGCCAGGTTTTAAGACTTCTGTCACACGTCTGGTTTATCTTTGGTTTTTTGAGTGGTGGCTTATGCCTTTTTTTCGGCAGATGGTATATGAAACGAGAGCGACAAGTAACAACGAGTAAAAAAAAACAATATTGTTTTTCATTACTTAGAATCCAGCGAAATTTGTTTTTCAGCACTTTTGTGAATAGAAATATACAGAAATCTAAAAACAATGCGTTGCAAATGTTCGTCCGTATGGACTTTTCTTCACAGACATCCACTATATGAATTCTTTCGTCCTTATATTCTGGAAATCTTTGCAACAACGGCAAATAAAATGGGTAAACAGTTGCATTCTTTTCATGAAAAGTTTCAGCATTCATAACTGAATTTTGAGTGAAAGACAAATAATAATGAAGGTTTCGATTTTCAGGTGCAGAATGGAAATTATTAAGCGATGCTGAGAAAAGACCCTTTATAGATGAAGCGAAGAGGCTAAGGTAAGTTTTTCACATATTCTTTCAAACAACATATTCCATTAACTGAAACTTTATGTGCTCTTACTCAAATAGATAGCTCATCACCAGGTGACGAGTAATGACAATAAGCTCATTTTGTTTCATTGTTCTTCCCAGTACAAGTTGATCACATCACAATGATTATGTTGAAGGTTAACTTCCGTCCAGCGACTCATTCTTTACAGTATTATGTCACACTATTTCTCTGAGATAATTCGGTGAAAAGCATCCTTAACGGTGTAAGAGTATTGGGAGAATAAATCTCAATGCTCATATGATCTAAATGTATACAGAAATCACATCGATAATGGTCGTCTGCCTTGGAAGAAAATAGAATCGCCACATAAGAAAACAGTTATGTATATCATCTAAAGGAAATCGCACTGAAATAAATGCCAAGGTATTTAACAGGTGGTAAGTGAAATGCCGAAACTCGGTTGCCAGAGACGCTAATTTCCTAAAGTATCCTTCAAACTTATTATGAGATTCACAGCCGGTGTCTCGGTGTTTTTCCGGAATGAAATCATATCAACGTACCTGACAAAGATGACACTTTGTCAAAGGGTATCTTACTTCCATACCTAATTTTTCACTGTATTCTGTACGAAAGTTGTATAATTCTGGCAATTATAAAAGTAACACCGACTTCTTGTAGACATCGCCAGCCAACAGAGGAATGTCTTTCGAAGATACAATGACGTAACTTATGACGTCATTAACTTGCCTCCTTCTCGATGGATAATTGGCTATTCGTGAAAAAGTCTCAACCTCTGGCAACAATGAAATACAACCAATACTCCTTGATTACACTTTGTAGTAGTAGTAGTAGTAGTCGTAGTAGTAGTAGTGGTAGTATTATATAGGATTTATGCCATGAAGTCGAGTGTTAGAATCCTATAAGAAGAGGGTTTCCACAAGTAATCCAAGAAATTACTTTCTATCACTATTTCTCCATTGAAGAATTATATAATAAAAAATCAATTAACAAAGTGAAGAAAACTTTGGCATTCGTCGTAACTCCTTTGATATTTTTACCAATATGAGAATGAAGATCATTGTAACAAATAGAGCATATATAATTATCTCTGTGCACCTTATGGAAGTCAACAAATGACGAAAACTTGGTAGCCTCGGATGTCCGGGTTTAATCTTTACCCAAAAGAGGACCCTATTATTCATTTACCTGTTCAAGCTTACGTAGGGTTTGCCACGGGCCTCCTCAATCCTAAATAATTGTGCAAGTCGAATCACGAAAGCTGTCCTGCAACCACGGGGACAATGACTTATCATTGCCACCATTCTTGAGACCTTGACAAGGTACGAATATTCATTCAGAATTTCAGAGACAGCTGTTTATCGTCATCACCTTGTGGGAGTCGGGACGTCATATGTTTACGTTACGTATAACTTTCAACCCATATATCAAAGTGTTCCTGCCAAAAATCCGAAAGCACCCCTTAACAAGTGAAACATGCCAAACCGGGGCCAAAACGCCAAAATCTTTATTTTACTCTTATGAATATACTTTTTTCTAATATAAGTAATAAAGAATGCTGCCGAAAATTAGGTAGGGATGTGAAGTATTCTATGGCTAAGTAATATCTTTGTCAAATACACAGAAAAAAGTTGTTCCGGAAAAAACACCGCGAATAAGGCTCTGAATCTCATAGCTAAACTGGCTTCTGAATGCTTTCGATGTTGTATTCACCAAAATGCTCTGACAGGAATGACATGTTAGAAGGTCGTTAATGTTGACTTAGCACAACATAAATCTTTTGTTCTATTTATTTACTAAAAAAATATTTTTCAAGTACAAACAAATAAAGCAAAAACAAATCTTCGTACAGATGATGAGGACTGGCAAAAAAATGGCTTCGAATATCACACAGTTCTCTGAACTTAAGATTTAAAACCTTACATAGTGTTCCATAAAGAAAGAATTCTTCAAGAAGTGCTCCACAGTCCTACGTCGCTCATTCTCTGCAGCCTTTCTCTCTTGAGACACACTAGAATTATCTTATTTACGGCAGCCATAATGGAAGCAAAAGTTGAAAATTGTATCCAAAGCTGGAAACTAAACATTTACCTTAGAAAATCGATTTCCTTGTTATCTAATGAGGATAACTTATCGCTAGTGTGTAGAAATGAGTGAATGTTTGGGAACCTAATGTATTTGGGCAAGGTTTAAACGTTCTAATATTTCTGAATTTCTCAATCTTTTCAACATGTTTGTCATGAAAGCACCCAATCTTAGTAATCGGGAGCATAACGTTGCAGAGAGTAATCAGAAAATTTCTTCTATTTGAAATTCTTAATAAGACAGCAACTCAACTCAACAAATATAAATATGAAATGATACGCGTAAGAATCACTCGTATTTTTGTAAACCTTACCGAACGCATTGTTGGGCGGTCGTATCTAAATATTTCGAGCTGAGTTTACATTTGATTTATGGAATCTCACATAAAGTCTGTATTCTTTGACAGACAGCGTCAGTTTCTCCCAACTTTGAAAAGACATCCCTCTTTCTTCGCATTCATGCATTTGAATTTTAGGTATTTTAGGTATTCCAAACATTATCATTTCTTCAACATCGGAGCGGAGATTGTTTAGTTTCCAGATGAAGTAACTCATATGTCAGCGTTACGAGATCTTATCAATATATAGTCAATAGACAGTTGATGCTAAACGTTCAATGAAGACGATAAATAAAGCATTGTCATTAATGTAAGACATAAAACACCGGCAACAGTAAACCAGACGGCAAAGTAAGGCCTAATCATACAGTGTGTAGCATACGTTTGAATGTTTTTTCTTCCTGTTTTGCACAAATGTATATCAGTCAAGTATGAAATTGAATTTGGATACCTTCTAGTGTTAATATGTCACTGATGTAATGTGGCATACTTGAAACGGCAGTGAACCGGGTTAAATATAATTCGACGAATATATCATAAATTTACACTCAGAAAGCTGTTATAATTCGGAAGATAGCCAATAGTATGATTCATTTGGTTCAGACATATTCATTTATAATCTACGATTGCCTGCGTAGGGTATGGTCTTAAAATTTTGTACCAGTTCCTAAAAAGATTTCCATACCCTTTCGAACAGCATATTGAACCAGTAAGTATTATGATCATTCATGTCATATTACTGTAGATATAACAAGTAAAAGAAACTGGTCATGAATTCGACAAGCAAATGGAATCAGTCATCAGGAGCATGGGTAATGTTTTACCAATGTAATGCATTATCAGTCAACAGCGACCTACAAAGAAAAAATCGAATGATAAAACGAAAAAAATGCTGTATAACAATGCAGTTCAGTGGAGGTTCAGGTATGGCACATAACACAACAATAGAGATTTACCTCATGACCTAAACAATGGGTTTCGTGAACTTGCATATCATACGTTTGCCATCTCAAAACATGATCCAGCAATCTAATAAAGATTCGGCTCTCTTTCTATTGGGAAGAAGAGAACATTATTAACAATACACCTTTTCCCGTTACACGTTTGATTCCAAATGTGCAAACTTTCCGGTTCTCAGCAGTTTTTTTTTGGATGAGGCTGAAAATCTAATGTGCTTTTGCATCATAGCCCTAATCCACCCCAGTTAACTAACCTGAACACACTTAATTCACTGCTTAAGTAGAGAAGGATTAAATGGATTATTCAAGAAGAAGGGATTAAGCTTTTGCCCCCAGTGCGACAGGTCTGTAGTCTTTTAATAAGTGAAACACACATACACACACACACATATACGTGTATATATATATATATATATATATATATATATATATATATATATATATGTGTGTGTGTGTGTGTGTGTGTGATGTATATATATATATATATATATATATATATATATATATATATATATATATATATATATATGTATATATATATATATATATATATAATTATATACATATGTATAATGGTCCCGTGGGTGAAGTATATGAGATCCTCACGTGAAAATGAAAGAAGGAGGTACCAAGACTTTCAACTTTTATTCCAAAGTCATCTTCAGGGTACTAAACAATTTTAAGAGAACAACTTGCACAAGAAAGCAATATGAGGTCACAAATAACAAAAGTCAACAACCTACTTAAGTATGCAAATAAACATTGTTCAAAACAAAAAAAACTTTTAAATCATCAAAAATAAAGCTTCTCAACAATGTGTCCATCTTAAAAAAACCATCGCACATTAGTTAAAGGATGCCTCATTAGTTGTGTTAGTAATATGAATATGAGCGATGGTTATTTTAAGATGGACAAATTGTTGAAAAGCTTTATTCTTGATGATTTAAAAGTTAAACGAGTTGTTAGATATTTTACAAAAACAGTTTTGTACGGGGATTTGTTGTAACTGCATATTCCCGCTAAGTACGTTTTTTGTTTTGAACGATGCTTATTTGCATACTTAAATAGGTTGTTGACTTGTTTTATTGTTATTTGTGACCTCATACTGCATTCTTGTGTAAGCTGTTCTCTTAAAATTGTTTAGTACCCTGAAGATGACTTTGGAATAAGAGTTGAAAGTCTTGGTACCTCTTTCTTTCATTTTCACGTGAGGATCTCTTCTACTTCACCCTCGGGACCATTGTGGAATTGCAAGAAGACCTAGCTACAGAGATTTTATTAATGTAACAAAAGCTTGAGTTGCAGTAGTTCATTTCTCACTGGACCACATGATGCATGTAGTGACACAAGCAATGATATTAATATACTATGTGTATCAGTTTCGTACTCAGTGGAATGGATTAGTTCGCCTATTGATTATCATAGCTTGCTATTAATATCTGTATTAGAAAACACAGAATTAAGTCCATTTCATGTAAGCTATATGTAGACAGTATCGCCAAAGAAATTACATATCGCTTCTACTTCTTGTGAAGTTAAAACTAATATAAAGATATTTTAATCCTTTTTAAATAAAAGTCTTTCAAGAAAAATTAGAGGCTCGTGTAGGTGTAAGTCTCGATCACACTCAGCTGACTGGGATGACGTAGAGTTAATCCTTCTGAGATTTAATTCAAGCGTATAATCTTTGATTAGAAATTTCAGGCATTTCGATGCAGATATAGGTTAATCCTATATTATTATTATTACAAAGTTATGTACGACCTACATCTCTTGCTGCTGCACTTTTCAAGCATACGTTAGGGTTTGAAGGACAGCTTTGTCCATCGGCCATCAATCACATAACATTTGGTTTTGGTCCTCCTCTTTTGAGGGACCATGTTTTGAACTCATAGAAATTATTCTGGAGGTTCAGTTTAAAGATTAATTTATTTTCGTTACAAATAGTTTTATTTTTCTAGTATATTTTTTAAATATATAGGTTCATTTTCCTGTCATCTTGATGGTTGACACCATATTGAATATTTATATATATATATATATAATATATATATATATATATATATATATATATATATATTATATATATATATATATATATATATAATCCTCTCCCACGAAAGGACGTAATTATTATCAACTAAATAATTTTCCCCTACCGGTTATATATATGAAAATATTTTAATTTCGGGATGGAGCGAATTGGATATTAAGGACATACAGTACTCGATGTAAAATACAACACAGACACACCACCACACACACCACACACAAAGTATATATAGATATTATATATAATATATATAATATATGTTATATATATATATATATATATATATAATATAAGCCTCTCCCACGATGAGGGCACGTAATTATGATCAACTAAATAATCCCCTACGGTTTAATATATATGAAAATATCATTAATTTCGAGGTGGAGCGAATTGGATATTAAAGGACATACCATGTAGCTCGATGTATAAATACACACACACACACACAAATATATATATATATATATATATATATATATATATATATATATATATTATATATATCATACATACATCGAGCTACATGGTATGTCCTTTAATATCCAATTCGCTCCACCTCGAAATTAATATATTTTCATATATATTAACCGAAGGGGAATTATTTAGTTGATAATAATTTCGTCCTCTCGTGGGAGAGGATGAAATTATTATCAACTAAAAACTTCCCTTTCGGTTAACATATATGA
This sequence comes from Macrobrachium nipponense, assembly GCF_015104395.2. Classification (NCBI taxonomy): domain Eukaryota; kingdom Metazoa; phylum Arthropoda; class Malacostraca; order Decapoda; family Palaemonidae; genus Macrobrachium; species Macrobrachium nipponense. Next base: position 60,126,690 of record NC_087204.1, read on the forward strand.
AAATATATTAATTCCGAGGTAGAGCGAATTGGTTTTTAAAGGATATTTGTAGCTCTATGTATGTATATGAATCACGGTGATGTGGAAGATTCATAGATATATATCTGTATACTATATACATACTTTAAATTTCATGCTGTTTTCCCGAGTGTTCTTTCATTGCATTCAAGAACAGCCCAGAGAAGATTAAGGATCCCAGCTTAACCTTCTGTATGGGTTTGTCATAACCCATTGACTAAATTTATATAATATCGGTGGTGATCTGATTTTAATGCAAAGGGGTTGTTCTGTTTGAAGCATATATATAATGCGTAAGGTCTAATTTTTGTACGATTGTGAAATAAAAGAGATGACGATATTCAATGACATTTGAAAGAAAGTTCGCGTTGGTGTGGTGCTAATAGATTGTTGGTTTATTGAGATGCCAGCGAGTGATATAAACTTCCAAGGAAAGGCTTCCAGGGAAAAACCAATCCACCGGGTAAGTCTTTTGTATCACAGATTCTCTTTCTCATACCAGGTATTAGCGGTATCGATACTTCGGCATTCGTACGCCAGACACTACATATTATACTTATTTTTTTGTTTAAACGGCGACCCCTACGTTACGACGGGTAAAACTTCAAAGTGTTATCATTCTCTCTATTTTCCCGTCAGCCCAACCATTCAGTATCATTTCAATTTTCTTTGACGGCAAAGTCGGAAGGAGGTTTGCAGTTGGTAGTGTTCATGAGTCTCCGTGTGTGTGTGTCTGTGTGATACTTATAGATAGACAGAGAGATAGATGTTCATTTATTTTTCTGCATACCAATAATACAAAAGAGGCCAATAGTGGCACCAGACCTACTATGGCGTACATAATATATATTGCGATATACAGAACTAGCGTGCTAGAGTAGTTAGATACATATAGCATCCGTGCATGAAAAAGTTTAGTTTATTTGCAAAAGCAATACTATAGAAACCAAACGAATGAGAGAACTTACAATCGATATGAAGCCACAAGAATATCCATAATTATATGTAATCCAACAAAACATGTGGAATTATATTTTCTAGACTTATATTTTATTTTTTTTAAATGTTTTATTTATCTATTTATTATTATTATTATTATTATTATTATTATTATTATTATTATTATTATTATTATTATTATTATTATTAATTTTTTTTTGGAAAAATACACACCAAAGAAATATCAGTAGTATACAAAACATTAACGAAAAACGCTCATTATCTACGTGTACTAATACCCACTGCGTAAATTTGTTTTAGTGAGAATTCAGTCAGACTAGGAAACCAAGAAACTTTCAGGTAGTGAGTTGATAACCTTACAACACGGGAAACTCGTAAATTATATTCGATCTCTAGAATAACCGTTGGAAAGTTTATCCTAATAAATGTATGATGAGGCATAAGTGGCTAAAAGGCGTATGGAATATGTTATCATTTTTTAAAGTAAACATTTGTAAACATCTTAAAACTTTATCAAATTGAATTGTTTGTACAGCCTACTTGTTCGTATAAGTGCACATACTGTTTTCTATTCCTCAATGATGTTGATAGGAATTAATTAACTACACCTCTGAAGCCATTTAAGATAACTTACAAACGATTATTTCCCTATCAACAGTATCGAATACTTTCGGTAGATCGAGAAAACTGGCAATCGTGAACGATCTTTCATGGAATGTTTTTAAAGTATCACTAACAACATTAACAAGGTGTGACGCGACTCCAGCTTACTCGGGACGCGTGCAAGATTTTCCCCTCACGCAAAAGTTGTAAACATTATATTCCTAACTTAATGCAAACCGGTCTTTGTAACCAATATTTAGTACTACTTATACTAACAATAAAGACCAAATATAAAGGAAACAAATTAAACACGTTCGTGTACAATCAGTTATAAGTGGAAACACAAAATAATCGAACAGAAACAGCCTAAATTCAGAACACCGAATGAATTAAAACGCGCTCAAATCTGCAGTCAAATAGAGCATAGTTTCATCAAATAGAGGATAGTTTCACCAACGAAGATTAAGATAAATACGCTGTAGCCTGTGAAATGTTCTTACCCTTCCTAAATCCGAATTGCAGATCTGATAGTATATACACCATTTTTGTTCAATTTTATCATTCTATCTGTGGGTGAGAATTCCAAATACTTTATTTATGGTTATTCAAGTAGTTATTGGTCTGTAATTGACCAGTTTTATTACTTACCAGATTTTAATGACCATAACTCTACCAACCTTTAGTGAATTCAAAGAGATACCATTAGATACACTTACTGTGCATCTCAGGGCCGTGTCTAATTGATTTTCGTCGATAAAATCTTACCAAAGCATCGGATATGGATCGTATTTTGGAAATAGCTATTTGAAGCCACAGCCTAGTTGGCAAAAATATGCAGCGATGTTTAATGTTAATAATCAAGGCACTTATCCGAGTAAATAAAAAAAATTCAAAGGGAAACTTAGCTAAAACTGGCAGGTTCGTAGATAGAAGCTAGTAAAACGTCATTACTGAAGACCCTCCCACTATTTGATACAGTAGTATGACGTACTTTACTAGACACCCCGCCCATACCTATACTTTATGAATGAAGGCTTAGATGTTGATATTAGTAGTAACAGTAGTATATGGAATTCTGGTGTTGTTCTTACACTTATACTCCTAAGTAGAGTACAATAAGGGAATAGCCCAATTCGTCTTTGTTTCAAATTGAACAATGCATCAAGCCTTACACACTCTCTCTCTCTGTGAAAACCATTGTTACCCTACAGTTTCAAAGATAAGTTAAGAATTGTTCAGATACCCACGAAATTCGCCACATGGTCGTAAGGCCTTTGCGGATAAAGACCAGTATTTAGCAAATTAATAAAAATGCATTATATAATATACTTTGTTTTTCCTATGCACACAGTCATGGAAAGTGTTGATAATGATATTGTTAATCATAATGATAATAATCACACTAATACTCATTACACTTATTATTGTTATTAATATAATAATTATCATTATTGTTGTTATTATTCATACTTAGGCATCAGCTAAGAGGATGATAAAATATGCACAAATACATATGCCGTATACATACACACATAGACATATATGGTATGTACATAAATACACATACACATAATAAATAAAAAAATAAAATTAATTATATATATATATATATATATATATATATACATATATATATGTGTGTGTGTGTGTGAGTGTGTGTGTACAAGGAGGAGGTCAGTAGAATAGGTAAGTTGTTAAAAATGGTCGTTGCAGCTAGTCAGCGAGATAGGTTATGAGTCAAGAAAATTCGGCCATTGTTTATTTGTATACCTCTTTTTCAAACTCGTCATTCGAGTATTATCTCTATAAAGGTCACCTTTATCCTCGTGTTTGAATCGTTTGGTGTTTGTGTATCGCCTTACCTATTAGTATTTAGCATTTGAAAGATACGATTCTTTTCTTTGTTGCATACTGCATTTAGCACTTAGCACGAAAGCAGTCTTGCAGCCACGACGACAATTTTCTAGGCTTGCCATAGGTGAAGCAGCAGTCGCGCATAACCTGGCTTTGGCCTATGAATGGCCGGCTGCCCTCGCCCTGTTGTCGGCGACGTTTACTATTATGCAACGTTACCATGTACATCGGACCAAAATATCATACTAAACACCTCTAAATGATCGCTTTATCATTTCAGTATGACTGCATTTTACCAATACCATATATTTTGTATAACTGATGGTCAAAGACTAAGTATAATTTGCGTTATAATTGTTATATATACCTATATTCAATGTAAAATTGTACAATTAAAACAGTAATATTGCCGTAACTACATTTTCCAAATTCCTATGCTATAACATTGTCATACGTACCAAATTCTTATTCATTACCCGTCTTATCACTAATGGAAATCACAATGTTATCGCCATTCTCAACAACGATTTGCCTAGCCCTTTCTTTAATACTTATTGTACAAGAGGGTCAAATATTTGTGTTAATGTTTCTACGATCATTATCATACTAACCCTGCTATTACGTCTGATGTCAGTTTACGTCAAAGCTAGCCTCTCTCTGGGGATTACTAAATTTAGTTAAGTTTCCCTTTAAATTTCTTTGATTTTCTCTGATAAGTGCCTTAATTATCCTTGTACATCACTGGATATTTTTGCCAATTAGGCCGTGGCTTCAAATAACTATTTCCAAAATACGATCCATATCTGATGCTTTGGTGTGATTTTATCAACGAAAATCAATTAAACACGGCGCTGAAATACACCATGACCGGCACAACAACATCCGAGACAAGCAGACTTATATTTGGTTTCAAATCATGTTTCACATCTCAGTATTTCAACCACCTCCTCGTTAACCGACCAAGCAGATGATTAATGGTTGACCAGGTTTTCTTTAAGCCTTTTTCATTTAAATTAAACATGTCAAAATAATACTCAATACCTTTATTCAAGACCCATGTAAGTGCATTTTTATACACAATGAATTGCATTTTCCCGAGGTGAATTTTGAGAGTATTGCTGCTTGAGAGACTGGAAAATGATGAAATAAGAAGAGCAAGCTTAGTAAAGATTACAGAGGTGATAAGAGAGTCACGATTGAGATGGTTTGGGCGTGTGTTAAGGATGGATGACGAGGAGAGAGTGGAGAGGGCTTAGGAGGAACCTGTTAGAAGAAGAAGATCGAGAGAAGAAAGATATGGAGAGGAGGTTTGGTGGAGGAAGATGCCTTTGATAGATGGCAGAGGAATAGGCGCATCAGGCAACCGACCCCTTAATGTAGGGGTAACAGTGGGAAAAAAGAAGGAGAAGAAGAAATTGCATTTTCCTTATTAATCCTAGTTTTAGCAGACCAGAAAATATACTTTTTCTTAATACATTTCTGTAGCTGTAGCGTTACCCAGGAGCACTGACAAGATAACTTTTAATTCGCTTTTTTTAACAGAAAAAATAGAATTATAAACTTTGGAAAATTCTGAAGTGAACGTATCTCAGGCCTGAATCACATTTCTGATTTGATACACATGGCGGAAACAAGTGTTAAATATGTTATTGACAAAAATTGTAATTGTAGATGTATTACTTAGACTAGTTTCAATGGTCTTCCAAATACATACAATTAATCTAAGTAGAAAAAGGATAAGGAAATGGTCGGTGAAATTTAAATAGTATTAGACCTGAATCATGGTTTCTACCTTCCTTGAAGTTAACCCAAATATAAATTAAAGAATATGGAGTACTAAAGTGGCCATCATTGAATTTAGCTGGAATTGTAACAACTGGGGAAGCGCTGTAACCAAGGAACTTGCAGCAACAACAACCTTATCGATATACCTTAATTTAAAAGGGTTAAACAGGTTCATATTCAAATCTCCTACAATCATAACCTCCGTATTCCGCGGAAAACTCATAACAACCTCACCAAAACAATACCCCATTAAAAAGTAATATGGTCAGCAGCTCGGGAGCGATGAACACAGTAAATAAGATATCTAAATTTTTTCTATTAAAAACAATGTTAATACTTTCATATTTGATCAAACAAAATTTATTTTTCGCCAACCTCTAATTCAAATGTTAATCGCAAAACAAAATTCATTCCTCCCATAAAACTATCTCTCTATACTATCATGAGTATCCAGTTTGGATCCTCTATCTTTGTTCTTTTCTTCAGCCAAATGTAAATTTTGAGTAATAGATTTGGGCCGGTAAAGTCAAATTCGAAATATATAGTACGAAGCAAGATGTAGAGTAACCTATTTCCATGTTTTAAACTAGTTTAGAATTTCCCTTCCGCATCGGGATGGATAAGGGATCCTTTGAGAGAATTTTGACTTAGCAGTTTTCCCCCTTTTGTACTGCTAAAACAAAAGAAGACGAAAACCCTTTAACTGGCTTTTCCCTGAGATTAGTTTCTGGATGACAAATAAGGTGTCATTCTTAGTCAGGATGGGCTGCTGACCGATGACAAGACCTCCACGATAGGGTCATTCACACCTAAGGGACTCCCTTTTTGTATTGTAACAGGGTCCCAGTTCAATATGCTGAACAGCTATTATTAAACCAAGAACTTCGTACCAAGTCGCTAACACGTCTCATGGGAGGGGGTCTCTGGCTTATCTCTAACTTTCTACCTGACCTCACCTTCCTTTTTACCTGACCCGGTCCTTAGCATTGTTGTCGGACCCTCCAGTTCCAACTCCGCCTCCTTGCACCTGTAATGTTCTCTCTATTTTCGCACTTTCCTGCCGTCGTTCAAATGTTGTTTTTTAGATTACAGTAGGCTACTAGCTGCAAAGATGAAGGAGCCGAGACGAATTGCCCCTCAACGGACTCGGACTTGGGTTTTGAGAAAAACAATATCCAATCTGGATTGGATGCCACTGGTTCAAATATTTGGGTATAAGTATGGCTTGGATTGGCAATTCCAATTGTATTTGTCTGTGACTAGTAAGACAACAGACTGCCCTAGCCTCAGGATATCACTCTGATAGTGATAGGTTGCACACAAGTAAATAATTTTGATAATTAGAAAATTTGGTTTTTGTACAATTGCATTAGCCCCAGCCAGCATTGCAACTATGATAGTGGCGACCTTGGCTTAGGATCTTAGAAGTTGTTGCAAACTTAAAAAGAATTAGTAATTGCTAGAACAATCTTGAATTAATCAGTTGAATAGCTATCGGTTTCAAAATCACATTATATGGGTTTAAAGTTAATGTGCATATAACTCTTGCTTAATGTAAATTTTCTTGAATTTATAACAACAGTAAAGTATAACTCGCCATGTGTGTGACTTTTGGCGCCAGTTGTTTATTGGGCAGTGAACATTGTGTCGAGATTTGTTCATAAGTAAGTTTGCTTTTCCTGTTCCTGCATTGTAACCTTGACTGGTCATGATTTAAAAGTGCACACAGTATTAACATTTAGCAAGGATGCTCCAATTTTGTCTGGTTGCATTTATTCCTGAATTAGGAAGGCTACTAGCTTTTACTTTAAGAAAAACCAGCTCTATGTGATATAATTGTGTGTATATACATTGCAGATATACAAACTCCTGATTTACAATTAACTTAGTACAAACTCATTGAAGAATTTAGCCAAGACTTTGATTCCTGTTTAGAATCTGGACATGTTGTGTCATTTGTTTTACCAACACGTTTTGAGTCTGGAGAAGACCTGTGTGTCTTTGTGATAAGTGTTTGGAGAACCCTGTTCATTCCCGTGATGGAACTTAGCTGCACATTGGCCTTTTGGTGTTGTGCCTTATGTGTTGTTACTCACTTTAACAGTGCCATTTTTGGAAGCTTTTGAACTTGTTGAGATTGGTGACAGTGCCAGTAGTTAAGATAGCATTATTGTGGTACTTGTATGCAAGTGTCACCACTACTGACACATTCACACTGTTTCATTACCATTTGAAAGTTTAGTGGTTTGTGGAATGGTGAGAGTGCCAGTAAAAGGTGGCAGTTTTGTCCAGGCTAGTGAGAGTAACAGTAGTTACTGCCACCATCACTGACCCTGTTTATGCACTTCTGGTTGCAGATACAAGACTTTGAGGTTTAGGAATTGGTGAGTGCTAGTTCCCCACCTGTGTCGCAGTTACACTGTTTAGAGCGCTGAGAGGTCTTACGAGACTTGGATTACGAGTGCCACAATCGCTGGTACTCCCAACAGAGCTCACTTGAGCTGCCTTGGAAGTAGGCTGTGTGCCTGACTTCTAGTTTGAAATTTATGAGTGTGTATGGGTGCCTCACAATGATTTGTGCTCAGAGAGCCATGCACTATTTTGAGTGCCACCAACCTGTAGATTTGGGCAGATTGATACTTAGAAGTTTCAGCATTTAAGTACCACCATTGCTGACACTCTTTGACCAAAGTACTGAGTACCCAGTAGTGCCACAGTTGTTTGTAGTACTCTGAAGAGTACACATATCTGGTAGTGCTTTGTTTGAGTTCCCTCAACCTACACTTCTGTGCTGACAATCATGGCAAATCATGCCGAGGATTTACAGCATTTTCAGGCTTTGGGAATAGAAAGGAATCTCTGCAGAGAGGTCCTTACCATCTGGGTAGACACCTAAGTCGAAAGAGCTCAAGCTGTAAGACTGGAAACTGAGGAGGGAGAACGAGTGGAATGTGAAGCTGCATGGCCTTACGAACCTGAGTTGGCACGTATAGATGCCAGCATGACTAGACCACCTACAACTCACTCTGTGCTCCAGGAACTTATCAGTCTTGTCCAGCTCTGGTAAGATGAAGATGCTGAAGGGTGGTCCTGAAGGGTGGCTCAACCACATCGCTAGAGTGTTTCAGAAGTTTCACCCATCTGCTGCAGAATCGACATTAATATTGATTGGACACGTTCAAAGGAAAGGCTATTTTGCCCTTTGGTCTCTCTGTGTGGATGGCCAAGGGAATCTGGACCTTGTGAGGAGTGCCATTACCAGAGCCTATGAAATCACCCCCGAATTGGGTTTATTACAAAGACAAGAATTTCAACAGCTGGATAGAGTCCCTAGCCTCCCGGGATGCAAACGCAGTCATAGAACGATTTAAAGTTGAATATTTCTTCTACTATGATCCTAGCAGCCTTGTAATGCACCTGCATGAAGGAACTCCTATACCATAGCAGAATGTTGCAGGTTGGCTGATGAGTGGGAGACCTCATAATGCTCACCTGAACTCATTGCCTATAAAGATTACACCTCCAGGATTTACAGTGGCAATGGCTCAACCTGAGAACAGGGCTATGCCTAAGCCATCCTTGTGCTACCTGTGTAAGAGTCCAGGGTACCGAGCTAATGCTTGCCCCACCAAGGAACTGAATAAGCAGAAACCAAGACCTGCTCGGTCCACCACCAGTGCTCTGCCCCAGCCCAGCTGTGATTGCAAGTCTGTGGGCCACGTTTCCTCACGGTTCTGTGGCTGTCTAAAGTATGTTGTTCCTAATACAGTCCAGATGAACATTTAATCAGTGGGGTCTACAGGATGGCTAGAACTTCCTCAGGTGACTGTACCCTCATCTGGTGGCTCTGGACTGGCCCAAGTGCTCTCGAATATTGTTGTCACTGGGTCAGAGGTCTACCAGATATTATGCACAGAAGTACCTCCTGAAGCTGACATTCAGGAAGATGAACGCCTATTGATTTGCTGGTTCAATGGATTTGCACTAGGATAACAGACAAACTAACTACATGACATACCATGTTATTGCAGCTGCGAGAGTCACGAGTGCTGCTCCGCTGCATGATGGCACTACCAGTCCCCACTTAAGAAAGTGTCACGTACACACAGTATCCTTTCTCAGATGTTTGTCTTGGGGAGATTCCATGGTTACAGAAACCTGACAACTCTGCTCCCATGGCTCAACTTCCATGTATGATCACTGGGGTTGATGCTTTTGACCCCAGTCTGAGCTGTGATCAGCTGATGGCTGCACAAGCAGCTGATCCAGATTTCAAAAGATCATTCAGGACGCCCCAACTGACCTTGACCTTTTGGGAGGCTGGACCAAATCCAGTACCTCTTAGAGAGTGGAATATTTTTCCAAGTTTCATGAGCAAAGGCACATCTAGCCAACGCTCTTAAAAAGCGTCTATTGGTTCCCAAGCTCTTACACTGTTTAAAATGTGGGAGGACCCCCACAAACATATTGGATTAAGGATGCCCAAGATCCAGAACTGCCTGCATGTGGCATGGGCCATTGCCTAGGTAAATGAGGCTGCAGCACAGCAAAGAGTCAAAATTCAGTTTGACAAGAATAGATGGACTCAGACACTTGCAGCAATTGACAAGTTCCCTCAGTTACTTGGACAATTATGGACAGAGATGACCCTGCATACCCCTTGACTTCCCTTGAACCATCTGCACTTTTAACGTTCTCTCTATCTTCGCACTTTCCTGCTGTCATTCAAATGCCTTTTTCAGATTACAGTAGGCTACTAGCTGCTAAGATGAAGGAGCCGAGGCGAATTGCCTCTCAATGGACTCAGGCTTGGGTTTTGAAAACAATAATTTCCAGTTTGGACAGGATACAACTGGTTCAAATACTTGAGTATAAGTCCGGCCTGGATTGGCCATTCAAATTGTATTTTCTCGTGACTAGCCTCGAGATATCACTCTGATAGCGTTAGAATACTCCCAGCAGTTGACTCTGCTCTTTGACTTCAGCTCTGTCATAGTACATTATAATCGGAAGTGGTATAGCTCTCCTTGAAACAATCTTGACGCTGAAGGGCAGTAAGATCAAGAACTGTGTTGAGCCTGCCAACGAATCTAATTTACAAATCGCCCTTGACTTGGTTCGTGATTGTTGAAAAAATTTTTCTTACCCTTCGGTGAAGATCTGCAAGCGACCCACGTCCCTTGGCCGGACTTGATATGGACTACATCCGTTATTCTGCCTTCTAAGGTAACTGAAATTGAGCATTAGTTCTTTCGGCTTTTCACCCCTGTTCCTAGTACTTAACTCATTCTTATTTTTAGCTGTGTTTTCTCACTTCATTTCCATTCCTAAATGCTCGTCTCCCTATGAAACTAATGAGTAATTGATGTGATATAACTAACATTGATAGTAACTTGCTACTTTAAAATAAAGCTTAAGCTTAAAGCAGTTTCACGTAATATTGATGAATTGATCTTCCTGAGAAGTAACTTTCCTAGTACAATTACTAGTATTTCATACACGAATTCTTTAAAGACTCGTATAGACTGTCCCTTAGTGTGCCTGCCCCTGTAGGTCAGCAATGGAATTCACTCAACTCTGCCAGTGCCTCCATTGAGGTATCATATACCTGTATGCCAGTGACTCAAGCTCGCTTACAGTGCTCCACTACGTAGTGTTATTGTGTTGTTGTTAATCTAGTTCATGATCCTTATTCTTGTATCCATATTTTAATTCTGTAGGGCAAGTGATTGCTTGCATTTTGGTGGCACTTTCCCTTGCTATTGTGATTAGGAGAAGTAAAGTCATCAGTGCCACGGAGTTAGTTAATACTCCTGTAATTGAATATCTTCCGATTTCCCTTTTATAAATTACATTAATATATGGTTAATGATTTTTGGTTATTCTAAAGGGTTGTATCAAAATCTATGCGATCCATAGCACGCTTCTACAAAAATAAGATGGTTACTGCTGGTGTTCAGATCCCATATGGCTCCTCACGAGTTCCTCTACTTTTCGCTGACTTCGAACCCTTTCGAGAGTTTCTAGAAAATATTGCCAACTCTTGTGTGCTCAGTTCTAAACTTATAGAAAATTTTGCTTTCAATGACCGCAATCCATATAGCATCTTATTTCTGTACTTCGTCAAAAACTATTGGAAATGTATGTTTTTATGCTTTTTTTGGCCATCAGAGGTTATGATTTTTTTTTCTTGGTGTTTAGCGAAGAGCAAACTACCATCAAATGCGTGTTTTTTAACCAATCGAGGCAACACTCACAATGTTTTCGCTCTCAATCACATTTGTCATTGCTTGCTCAAAGCGGGTAATAAAGGTTTTCTTCATCGTCAAAGCAGATTTTTTCAAATATCTTCTTTATCACTGATCCAGAGCAAAGTAATATACTCGTGTTCGTCTTTTGCTAAATTTCATCAACACATACCTTAATTTCAGATTTTAAGGTGGGCTCGAGGCCTCAAACTGATCAGCAAGCAAAGGTAGGGTGCGTTCAGAAAACTCTGGGTTGCGTTCACGGAACTTATAAATATGTTTAGCAAGAGCGTTATGCTTCTTGTTCAGTTCTTTGTAACTCCTTTATCCATGAATCTGCAAATACCAATCAACTGGAATTTTATATAAATCAACACAACACCACAGTAAAGTTGAATGTTTAACATTTTCAGTTTGTCTAGTTACACTAAATTTGATAAAGAATACTGACAAACATAGTCCTGGCAGGATGCCTCGTTTGGGAACCACTGCAATAGGTTACTCATTTTACCACATTGATCTTTTGGGAATAAAATGGCCGAATCCTGTAAGAACTCTCGCTATAGAGACTCCGTTAATTTACTAGGATGGCTACTGGAATAGCATTGCTAATGATAATGATCAGTATTTTGCTGTTATTTCGTCACATGAATCATATCTGAAAGAGATCTGATGAAATATAGCGATATCAAAATCACAAGATAGTCTAAAATCATAAACACTTCTATTGGTCGTTCAAGATAGCCCTATTTTAGTCGTAAAACGGTGTACTATATATTACCAAGCATGGTTTTTCTCTTGCAATAAGGTTGAAAGCTCTATGTCTCCTCGGCTTTCATAATTCACTAATAAAAGTTCATCCAAGGGCCAGCTATAACATTGCTACTTAACTCTCCTAATCGAAAGTTAGCAGTGTAGCAAACGTACTACTACATTATGAACAGTTAATGTTAGAAAATATTGTGGAAAATATGGTCACCTCTCCGATAGGACTCAATTGAGGATTTACTAATATTAGGCTAAAACTTTCATAAATGTTACAAAACTCTCTCTCTCTCTCTCTCTCTCTCTCTCTCTCTCTCTCTTGTTTATAACCATGTAGTGAGTATTTATTAATGCTAAAATGGTTTTCCTCTTAATATATTCCGTGATATCGTTGACAGACAGCATGAAAAGGGTGCAGTGTAGCCACTGTTCCTCAAATCAATCATTTTGCTTGGCAGGTTACTTGGTCCCTGAGATTAGACTGTGGTTGTGAATTCGCCCTCTATTCCGTCGGAAGTATATACATATTAAAGTTTATTTAAAGTTTAAACTTCCTCAAAAATATCTGAAAAACGAATTGGCTTTAGAGCTGTCCATAGGGTTCGAAGGAATGGTATTTACACAAGACTCAGCGATCGACTCCAGTTTTAAAGTCTAATCATTTTCCTTTAATTAGTCACGAATAAATGAAAATAGTGCAGAGCTTTCTCCATGCTAGACTATCAGATGAACTTTAGCATTCGGAGCAACTTGTTTAATTTCACCTCAACTGAAGCCATTTAATCTTATTTCAAATTAACGGCCAAGGAAATATTCAAAAGTAATTCACTTTGAATTCCTGATATTGTTATTAATTTTTCAATGGGGTCAAGTAAAATGTCCATTTACGTATGAAATTTGATGATGGTCAGTGAATTAAACAACGAAAAGCAAAATGGCAATAGTTCCAAAACAACACGTCATCGAAAATTGACCTATAATACTCATGGGATTCAAAAAACAGCAGTTTAAGAAAATGGCTCTCAGCTAGCCTGGTCTTGAAGTACTGGCTCTTAGGTTAAGACTGTTTTTGTGCAATTTGGACTTTCTCTCTCTCTCTCTCTCTCTCTCTCTCTCTCTCTCTCTCTCTCCAGTGACTTTATTTATTTAATTATTTATTTATTTTGCCAATGTAGAATCTGGGAGAGTGGACTGGCAGACTGAGAATTCTTCCAGTTCATTAAACCAGATGGCTTGGAAACTGAGAGACCAAAACAAGAGATTTCTTGTTGCAAGGACGGTGAGATGGTGTTCTGAACTACACAAAATAGAAAGCAATTCTGCCGCATCCAAGCCAAACATAATCTGAGTTAACAGAGAAAAGATGAATAGGAGAATTCATCTTAAAGCTACAAAATGTTAAAGAAAAGTTATGATGACTGAGACTAGAATATTTGCGAAGCTTTGATTTTAGAATATTCTAACTATTAACAAGAACTGTTTACATATACTCAATCTACCCTTGTGTCTCAATATTTTTCCTGGATGCAGTTGCATAAAAGAATACATGGGAACCGTTAATATAAAAATAAATCAACCATTTTTCCGAAGCCTAGAAAACTATTGAGATGGCTTTGTCTGTCCGTCCGCACTTTTTCTGTCCGCCATCAGACCTTAAAAAATTGCTAAGGCTAGAGGGCTGCAAATCAGTATGTTGATCATCCGTCTTCCAATCATCAAACATACCAAATTACCGCCCCATACCCTCAGTACTTTTGAGTTTATTTATAGTTAAAGTTAGTCATAATTCTGCGTTTGGCAACGCTATAGGACAGGCTACCATCGGGCCGTGGCTGACAGCTACGTGGACCGCGGCCCATAAAGTATTATACCGAGACCACCCAAAGATAAATCTATTTTCGGTGACCTTGATTATACACTGTACGGAAAACTCGATCGATTTTTAATTGCTTTCTTTCCTACCCGATTGAAAGGATTCACTATTATCTTTGTCATTTGACTTCACCTGGGTTAAAGCACTCGACATTACTTAGATGTGATGTTCTAATAATTCATATACGAAAGGTTCCGTTTTGATTACGAATTAACCTTGTTATTCTATCGTAGACACACAATTGGTAATGGATAATTATCATTTGAAACGGAAAAAGGGATGCAAAACACTGGCATTTTTCTTGTTTTCACCTCAGAAATAAAATATTCGCAAACGGTAAAATCTCGGAACGTTTTACTCATGCATCAACAGAAATTCGACACAGGACAAGATACAGGACAAATACTGTGGTAGATATGTTTGACAAAAGGAAAAGGCCAGATATGAACTAATAAATCTATCCCATTTTAGTTTTCATAGAATCGAACTGATCAACTTATAATTCTGATAAAAATAAGTAAGTTATATTTCATTAAAGAATTCCGTGATTATTACCTAATAATAACTATTATTAGGGTAGGCAAATGTTTCCTATCATATGGAAATAAATTCTATCATACTTGAAACAATCTCCTTAGGTATTTCTGAACCCTTACCGGAAGAATGATATTCTGTCGTAATTTACTTTTACTCGATAATTCCCTGTTATTACATAAGATTGATAAGAAAAGATACTAACCCACTGAATTTACAAAACCTCTCAAAATAATGGGTAACTTCGGCAAATGATTGATGAAAATAATGCATTGAAAAATCTATACCTGTGATTTAGGTAGGAATATGAGGGCTTTGTATAAAAAAAAGATTTTGTTCAAATAAACTTGGCAAAAACTAAGAGCAATCATATACATTAAAAATACGGAAAGCCTATTATGTGCCGTGGGCATATAACTTGAAGCAAATAAATAGGTATACGAATCAATACTTAATTTGGGTTACGACAATTTATATGCTGTAATATAATTTGCAGGATGCAGTGAGGAATGTAACTATTTATGGTAAGACTACACTTCTGCGTATGATATAACCCAAAATATGTCATTCCTATATTTCTCTTTCTCTGTATCTCAGATACACTTTCTCATTTTATCTATTATTAATAGATGGATGAGTAGACTACTTAGTGAGAGCCACGTTCGGGAAAGGGAATCTAACAATAGAGATCAACAGTAAAAGAAAGAAAGAAAGAAAGAAAGAAAGAAAGAAAGAAGAAAAAAAAAAATTGGTTGGTTCAAGGATTTCTTAGACCGTTTTATAGGCATGCACTCAAGGATATGAAGTCTTGAGTTATATACATACGGAGCTAAGTTTTCACATTTTTTT
The DNA here is from genome assembly GCF_015104395.2 of Macrobrachium nipponense. Lineage (NCBI taxonomy): Eukaryota > Metazoa > Arthropoda > Malacostraca > Decapoda > Palaemonidae > Macrobrachium > Macrobrachium nipponense. The sequence continues at coordinate 60,142,179 of NC_087204.1, forward strand.
CGGTTTCATTTAAAAGTCTTAAGAACAAATCTTTACGTATGATTGGTTTGATAGGTTTAACTGTTATCATTCATTCCTCGACTGAAATAACGTGCAATTAATCTGTTAATTAAGCTCTATTTTACAACACTTCGTAGAATAGTAAATAGCAAATTTCATTTTATATAAAAAAATAATAATCTTCAATCCCTAGACAACCACAATAGGTCTAGTGTGCAGAGACTTAAGTCGAAGTTTTCCACTGGCACAACGGAATGCGCACTCACGCTTTACTTGCCTTTGGTATTGTCAGGCACATTATATTATACTCTCAAGGAAAAGAAGCGCACATGTCAGGACGCATAATCGCTAATTATAAAACGCGCTATCGACAACATGATCGCTATTGGCAGCAAAGACTAAAGTATTTTGAAATGCTGATTCTTAATGCTTTTACCGAGATCCTAACAATTAACACAGAAGAAATATATTCCACTGTCATTTTGTGAGTTAAGCTGATATGAATATGGCTCCCATGATTTTTATTTTAACCACAACAGCTCTCAAAATGTATCACTGACATCTAAGGAAGGCCCGCATTTTCTTGCATATTTTCGATTTACGCATGATGTAGCGAATCGCAAGATCTTTAATGAAGACCATTTGGATTAAACAAGGGCATTCAAAACCAATGAGAATGATAAGAGAAAGCAAATGTAAAACCTTCAGTTGTTAACTGTCACTAAGTGAAATAAGACTAAAGAGATTTGTTTCAGAGTAGCGTATGAATTATGAGTCAAATATTATGGACATCTTCAACGATGTTTTAAATTACTGTAGTAATAGTACTAATAAACATGAAAGGGTGATTGAAAACAAAGTTTTTTCTAAAGAATGAGCTTCTTTGACTAGGAATTCGATGAATGATATTATATAATTTGTCAACAATATCTCGACTGTTTCTTCAAAACCTAGAATTAATATTGGGATGGGTCTCTCCCCTCTTCCCATCATAAAAAGAAGGACCACGGTTGCTCTCGCGTTCGAATTTGACTGCCGAGTTTAGAACTTTGGATGAACCTTTGTGGGAAAACCAACAGGCACCTTCCGCCTACTCAAGAGACAGACTGCACCACTCGCCTCCCTATGTTTATCCTTCTTCCCCGGACATCATGGCTCGTCCGTTCTCTCATCTCCCTCGGCTAATTCATCCACCACTTACTAGGTTTTCCTTTCCTACTGAAGCCTCACACGTCGAATTATAGACTTTCGATGACCTGCTGTCTTCCATTTTTCTTCATGGCAAAACCATCTAGTAACCATATGAATCATCTGTTCTCGTGAGGTTACCCTTTGCATCACATATGCTCTTCTCCAAATGTCTCATACTTTTAGTCCTTCGTATGCCTCACAAGCTACACAACCATTTATCTAAGCAACCTCAACTATTTTATTTCATCTCCACAGAAATTCCACCTTCATATATTCCAAGTACAGTTTCCGTAAGCAAATGAACTTCCTTCTAAAGCTTTTTTACCTGTTTTGTGCCTCGCCCACCTCTTATCCAAGTGTCGTTTGTTTCATGTGCACCAAAGTACCATACAATCAACATTTTTCATTTCTCTACCATACATATAACGCATTGCTTCTGTTGGTTTCTGTCTATCTTTACTATTCATAAGGTTTACTTTCAACTTCCTGCCTTTACAAATATTTCCAAACTCTTTCAGTAATTTTTAGTTTCTTTCCACCATTCGAAATCTGAACGATTATCGTAAACAAATCACGGTTCACCAATCATACTTAACCCATTATTAATTACCACGACTTTACTCGCACATCTAGTTTCCTTTCTCTGATTCTCACTTCACTTCATCCTTACAGATCTTTCGCAGCTATAGAACTTATCCCCTGCCTTCTCCGGTTTTATTTACACCTTGCTCTGTGTTCAGAATACACACTTTATTCAGTCCCAGCTTTTTATCTTCTAACCATTATATCCTTAGTGCTATCAAACGACTTCTTAAATCAATTTTATTGTAAAAGTTCCCTGGATCTATTTATACTATATAAAAACTTTATTTTCTAATGACCCACTATTCAACATCCTCTTGGTTGTCCAAATCCACGCTGTTCCTTCACTATCAATCCTTTCGCAACATTCTAAGTAGGCAGAATGAGTGTGTGCCTTATTATTTTCCCATTTATGTCCATCACCTTTAGGTATATATAGAGTAATGACATTTCCTTTACCAATTACACGGAAAGCTTTCCTTCATCCAGACTTTTCTCACACAGTCTTATTAGCCCGTGAGTCATGCTTTCACAGACTTTGCTCATCAATATCACTTGTCATTTCCTCAAACCTTGGTACCTCTCTCATCTTCCGTCTCTTGATTGCCTTCCTTTTAGCCATAAAAATCACTCCTTTTCATACAACACACTTTATAAAATGTTCACTTCATTAAACATTCTGAGATCTCTTTGTACTTGAAACTTTCTCCCTACATTTGCTCTCCTGTAGAGGAACATCTCCAACGTACTTGCCCTAGTATTTTCTGTGTTTTCCTTTTCCTCAGACTTTCTTCATGACATATGTATCTAATCTCTTGTCAATCTTTAAATGGTATGTTAATGTACTAGTTGCACCTCAATTAATCTTGTTTTCCTCTCTATGCTTTCTTCTCATTCCCTCGTTTGCTAGCTTTCTTACATAGAAAAAGAAAACACCATAGGGACTCTTGGATCCCAACATTGAATCTTTTATGCTTCTAAAATACTTCTTTTAACCAGGGCAGCTTTCATTCATCATCCCCTACTATGTAATTCTCTGCTATTAAACTGATTAGTCTTGAATTTGTTTATAGACACATTTTCCCTCATCCTCTCTCATTACACCCTCCGTCTACTATGTTTTTCTTCAAACAAATAATGATTAATCACTCGGTTTACCATCATTACATAAATTGACTTGTTCTACTATATACTCTTTGCATACACGAAATTCACCTATTTCTTTTCTTCCTCATTTTCTTTTAACCCAAGACTATTACTGTTCCTCTTCTTTGAAACTAGATATTTCCAAATACTGAAGTGATTATTATCTAATTAATTTTGTTGTTTATCGGAAAACTGTATGTCAACCAAATTACTTAACTATCAGGGAATATCCAACTTTTTCATAATGACTCAAATGAGAAGCTTATTAAATTGTTTCACTCAGCGGACACAAATCGCTCACTTATGTATTTCATATCAATTTGAAATGTAATCTTCATTGAAAGGCGACCCATTCATTATAGTATTAGAATGCTTTTAATTTCATTATGTAGAAAAAATTATCTGTGAAAAGTCCTTAAAGCAGATGCAAGTAGTCGGTAAACAGAAAAACTCTATTTGCCAGAAGAACAGAGGAAAGCAAGTTAAATAATTAATATTTAGGAGTTTCCGTTTTGTGAACCCTAGGTATGCAATCAACGCCTTCCCAGTAAAAGGTGACCGTAATTAAGATATTTGAGAAACTGAAGATGAATCATAGTTATCCAATTTAGCCAAATCCAAATCCGTGTTTATGGGTAATAAGAATGATGATGGGAAATGACTTTAGATTCAACCATTTCCTCTGTAAATGCCATCATTTCTTAATTAAAAAGGAGAAAAAGTGGTGTAGAAGTAAAGCCGAGCACCAAATCATCGCTAGTGTTTTTTAAATGTCACTGGATATGGACCAGAATTTGTAAATTACCTATGCTGTCAAATTGACTGTCAGATGATTTGTGTATTAGCCTAACAGAAGCAAAACAAAATGGCGGACATTAGTCTCTTTACATGATTTTAATCTAATACCTCGAATCCAAAACAGGCCGAAAAGGAAAAATTTAAAACGTCTCAGGATTCCATCTTGAATGCCTTAATATCAATATATTTCCTTATAAGATACTCAACCAGCCATGTGTTCCTATTGTAGTTATCTCGATACGCCTGAATATAAGCGAAGGACTCTGCTCAATGTTCTCTAGGAATATCTTTGTGCTCAAGATACAACGAATGCTTGTTGCTGGGTGTTCTCCATTCAACCGCCGACCATAACAAGCCCAAGGGTTGGAAAGGGAGGCTAGCAGTAGAGAGGGAAGCAAGGAGGGGGTTAAAAAGAGCTAAGGATACGACGGAGAGAGGATATAAACTGACAGACACACGACTATGGATTTTTTTTCTTATTTTTTACACGAGGGAAGAGATTATAATTTGCATTCCCCCATTCATTTCCAGGAGAAACTATAGGGATACGAGTGAACAACTCTGAAAAAGAGAGCGAAGAATGGTGGGAAAGCGATCCAATCTGAATATTTCTGGAGGCATTTCTCCGTGGTTGCTTGGCGTAATAGAAAATTGAGTTTCAATAAGATTTTTTTATATGCGAAAGTATTACGCACAACTAGACGTTCAGAGACATGAGTATATAAATATCCTCATTTCTCATACTCCATTTCCTAATATAAAAGGTACATTGTTTATATTAGGAATATCAAGTTAAATCACCAATACTATAAAAAGCAAATGCATTTTACAAGATATGAAATATTATCTGTCCCTGTGAAAAGGATGTTGTCTGGAGTCCCTCTTGTTTTGAATTTCCACAGGCTGTACAAGTTAACCAAATTTCATTAATAACATGACAGTATCTGTATACGGAGTACATTAATGTTTTATATTATCGTAGAGACTCAGCAAGATTTGTAAATAGCTTATAATCTCAATTACTGGAAGTATCATTGTTTAAAAAAAATACGCAAATAAGAACGCAGACATTTAGGGAACCTCACTGCCAAGAACTAAATATCAAAAGCAATAACAAATTTGAAAATGATCGTCCTTTCACAGTTTTGGTTGTTACGATGTCCACACCATGAACACCCATAGCACATATTTAAAAACAGGTTTAATTATGCGGAGAAGAATTATACTCAAAACAACAGTCCGAATCACTTTATGTTTAAATAATAAACACTTGCAGATACGAACGGTATCTAAGAGCTCAGTTGACGTTCGAACAAGCAGTCACAGTCTCCGAGTGAATAGGGAGTACTCGAAAACAATTCCTTGAACGAGAGGCTCTTCTTCAACCACCGATACGAAAATACGCCTGGAAATCACAGTCCAAGAAGGAAGCCACACTTCCCATGTCTAAACAGGCCACACCAACATAACACAAGGGGGCCAACACTGCTTCTCAGACAGCCACTTTTTAAAATCAGATGGGAACGGATTTGAATGCTCAAACTAGACGGTGTCACGGCGAAACACCTGTTCCAACGATGTATCTTCAAAAGTATCATCAGTGGCCTTCCCTGAAGACAGACACCTCACTCACGACCTTAAGTCTATCACTCCAGTCGCTGTGACGTGACCTCCGAAACCTTTGTTCCTCATCTGTGAATGGAGAACAAGCAGTTGAATGGCATTTGGAAAATTTCTTTAACAATCGCTTTCCCAAACCATTCAAAATCGATTATTTCGGAGGCCTTAATTGCAAATCTACTTTCTTATATTACATGGTTCCAAGAAATTAGTATCCTGTTTATGTGTGTGAAACGTTCTTTCGAAACCAAAATAATTGTGGTTTCATGGAAAAGGAAATGATTGGTTAAATTCCGCGCATAAATATGAGTCTCTTCGCACACCTTAATTTCTCGGCTAAAACTAAGTGACTAACGAAATTAAGGCAAGTGGACACAGGTCTCCCCTATGAATATGAGAGAGACATACCTGTCAGTGACAACAATAGCGTATGAATACAGGTTCTCATTCAGCTTGTGCTCTAGACCCTACAGACAACAGAGGCAGTGAACATGGCTATGCATAATGCTCGGAGGACCATTACTTCACCTTGAAAAGCATTTTTAACAATCCCTTTGTTCTCAAAGTAGATGTTGTTCTGAAATTGACAACAATCTTCAATTTAACATTCTTTGCAAAGCGGCCAAAAAGTATGGCTATCTTGGACGTAAAAAATCTGAGTTGTTTATCGTGATAAAAAAAAAGATTCAGATTCAACTAATCTGCCGAGCATAGCATGCGCTACAAGATTCTATTAGACAACACATCAAATTGTAAAATAATTGTTGTGTAACACTAATATGCATTTCAGGGACCACGAGTCATCGTTTTCTCAAATATCTTTCAAGCTGATAATTTGATCGAAATGGTGATTTAACACAGTATACAGAACATCTCCCCCTAATTTTTGGCAATATATTGCATTTTCAAATGATGTTAGTTAAGGCGGTTACTCTTGACTTTTAAAGGCAAAGTCGTATGAGTCAGCAGGAGTCATTTACAGATTCGAACACCTGCTATCCCCTTCCCTTCCCTCTCCATCCCTCCCTTTCTCTCACTTTCTTTGTCGCTGTGTTTCTTATTTCTCCCCCAATGATGCTGTTTTCCTTGATGTTTTTCAATACCAGCAGATAATTGAAGAGTTCATAATTAAAAGAATAGCGAGGTTTGACCATAATAATGGTTAATTTTTCCTAATGTATTTGCTTATAGTATCCTTGGCGTGTCAATAATACCGTAATGATAAGGGTTTGTCTATCGGCAGGAGCAATCGCACTATAAGTATTCACTGCGTAATTGCTGGAGACGGATTTTCCATTGGTGTCATGGCTGCCATGTTACTTTGTCAGCGTTGCTGCATAAATGCATTTGCAATACGACTCCTAACCATATACAAAATGGAGAAAACTGACAATAGAATAAGGATCAATCACAATAGGTAAGTGAGTCTTCATAACACTCACGCAAAAAGCACACGCATATTGGTCAATCAATCAATCAATGTATCTATCTCTTTTATCATATTACCTTTTACTTTGTCCATATTTAACCCTTGGAGTATAGATATATATCTATATATATATATATATATAATATATATATATATATATATATATGTATATATATAACATATATATACTATATATAGAAATATATATATATATATATATATAAGATATTATATGATATATATTATATATATATATATATATATATATATATATTATATATATAATATATATATATGATATATATATATATATATATATTATATATATATATATATATATATATATATATATATATATGGTATTTATATAATCATATATATATATATATATATTGTGACGAAGTGCGAAGTACACTCACCAATCATTAAATATTACATCACCACAGCCAGACACCTGAACCTTCATCACATGTCGAATGCGACTGAATACTCTAAAGGTAACAGTCATCCCTTAAACAACTTACCAGTATTGCAGAAAACCATAATAAGTTCATTAAAAACAGGTGTGAGGTAATCTTATATGTAATTAAATTAATTAAAGTCATCACTACGTCAACCACTTTAAAAGTCTAAGTATTTCCATGATTCTAAAAGTCTAAGTACTTCCCTGGTTCTAACTCATTCAATTAAATTGAAGAAAACAGCTCAGTTACCACTCTATGTTTCTACCTAAGCAAAATTAAATAAACTGGTGAAAAATAATACACATAAAAATTGTAAATACAAAAATTTATTATCAAACTCAAAATTTATCAGTGAAATTCACAATCTCAGGGAAATTTACTGTTACTTGAAAACAACACAAAGTATAATTAATTCCTGAATTGATAAAGTAAAATTAAATCAATATTAAATTATCCCAAAAATCAGGAAAATCAATTAATTCAATCGAAATTCAAAAATGTTAGGTAATAACTAAAACTTGGAAATTATTTCACAAGTCCTAAACAACACTAAAACTTGAATAAAAATCTAAGTAAATGCAAATTAATTCACTCAGAATATATAAAAAAAAATCAATAAGAAAAATGGATAAATGCACTAAAAATCACTTCAATAAGAAAAATGTATAATTGCACTAAAAACCACTTCAAAAGAAACAAACACAAAACAAAAATTTGCAATGTGTAAAAATTGAAATTATTTCACCAAACCACTGTAAATATTTATTAAAGTTTCACCAAACCTTCAAAGTTTATCAAAGTTGCAACTTTATAATTGTAATAAGACATTACCTTGGTAACAAAATTTCACCATAAACAATTCACAATATTTCAAAAAAGAAAAGGCACTATTACACACTTGTACAATGTTTGTTCAGATTCCTCAACAACCACTAAGTTATTAATAGTAAATAACTTTAAGAAATATGATATCTGAAATTTATGAGTGACTAATCACTAAGTAGAAAATCTTTATGTTAATGTGAAATCAAAAATGGCGCGGGAGAGAGAGAGAGAGAGAGAGAGAGAGAGAGAGAGAGAGAGAGAGAGAGAGAGAGGAGAAGGGGGAGAGGAGAGAGAGGGATGAGAGAGAGGAGGGGAGGGAGATGATCTCTTTATGCCACGAGTTCGAAGTTCAGAATGACCACACTTCTCTTGTATGGGTGAGACATAAAGGCCTGGCGGGCTCAGATCGTTTTGTACCCGAATTTCAGTTAATATCGTAAAAAATTCTCTCTTTCAAATCAATAAGTAGAAAGAGAGTGAGATTACAATCATAAATAACATTTATTATTACATGATTTAAGGCAATAAAAGTCTTTTAAAGTAAAAGGTATCATTATAGAATCGTCTAGAATGAAACAAAGTTCTGTCATTTCCTTGAGTGATGTCACTAACTTTCCATATCTAATTTTAGGCTACTTACGAGTCTACAAATTCTCTTTTGACAAATTGTGAGATATAAGAGTTATTTACTAGTAATATTAGATAGTTTTCAATACAAAAACATCTCTAACTACTTATATGAAATGAAAGGCATCAGAAGCATGTGAAACGTTTTAGACAGAATCCTTCTAGAAGCTTCTAATATGATGTAACTTTAGAGAAAAATGGTGAAATCTTCACGTGCTTTCTCAACAAAGATGTACACGTCCGAAACAGACTCGAGCGAGTAAGATTGACAGGATTCCAAAACAAAACGGAGATGTCGAGTTCTCCTTATCTCGAGTGATGACAACCATTTCTTGCTTTGAATGGATAATGCTAATCTCTCCCTCTTCTACGTTATCTTCTCTTTTAAATTATGTTATGCAAAATCTGAACATACATTATTAGAACATAAGCTAAATAAGGAATCTTAAAATATTGCAAACAAGTTTACAATACTTCATACAGTTAAAGAGAGGATGATATGCATTACTAAAGCAACAGCTTATAGGAATATATATATATATATATATATATATATATATATATGTGTGTGTGTGTGTGTGTGTGTGTGTGTGTGTATATATATATATATATATATATATTATATATATATATATATATATATAATTCAGATTAAACAAAATATCACTTGGGAAAGTGTTTAGATGAAACAACATATTCATTTTCATCTTTATATACTCATTCAAAATCATTCAAATTCACAAGGAACAAGTATATTTAGATTATACTAGTGATGATATACAGTTCCTTTAATAAACATATATCACAAGCAATTTTGGTCTGTTGCCGTCAAAGAATAAAAAAACAAGCAACTCCTCAATTATGACAGTTTTTAGATTCTGCCAAATAGAGAAACAAACCTGTGAAAGACATAAGAAAATTAATTTCTTAGCAGATTAGGAATGAGCCAAAAACTGGATATCTTCTTTATAATAAAAACTTGTATGTTAAATGCCTGAAAATAGGGTAATAAGTAACACTTAGGCAGTCTTCATGAACGACTGTCCAAATAGTAAGAAATACAAGTAAAATACTTTTTGGAACCTGTCTCAAAAATAGGTATGTATATGAATATAGTGCATCACTTAACAGTAATGATAAGTAATATAATTCAAGAAACGCAACTCAATTACTAAACATGGCAAGGTAAAAGAATTACATCCTTATTGTTGGCGCATGATTAGTAGAAACGAAATTGTAGTGTGATATGAATAGAGAAACACAAACACAATGATATTATGATAGTGATAGTAGTTTTCCCTAAATTATACCTATTCTCTTTGTTTTTCTCTTACAGCAATTCACCTTCTAAGTAATAAAGTAGACAAAGCTCCGCCTACTTGGGGATTTGGGGGAAGTGAGCAGACCTTGTTTCTCATGGCTTTGGTGAACAGACTGATGGTCATACGCTCTTTATCCTACTCTCATTGATATAATTTAAGAAAATACAATAACAATAATTAAATGTACAAAGAATTTACAAAAACCAACATGTTTATAGCGTCAATATTACTTAATATAATATAATAGGCAGAAAAGAGGTAGCCCCAGACGTGAAGACCAGGAAGGTGGGTTAAATTTCATCCCATATAAGATTTATTTTTAAAATTTCATAAATTTACAACTAAATGATGTTTAACTATTGCATTATAATTTTCTCAAAATTGATATCAACACCAAATTCGATAGTTTTCTCGAAAACTAGGCTTAGTTAAAGTATTTCTTCTCACCTCCGCTATAAAGAATCATTTCGCATTATTGTTTATTATATTATTAACAGTTTGATGTTGGAAGGCTATTTGAAATACAATTAATAATAATGTTTAGGTAGCAGAGAGTTCTCATACCTACTAAGCATTTCAGGGACTGTGAGTCATTGTTTTTCTCAAATATCTTTCAAACTAATTATTTGATACAAATGGTACTTCAACATATGCTATAGTGCATTGTCAAATAGTGTTACTTAAGGCGTTTACTCTTGACTTACATCGTGTTGTCAATCTTTGCAACCAGTGCTTTCGAACGTCCTTTATCCCCATCTTGTACCTCCCTACCTCCTTCCCTCACCCTTCCCCACCTCATCCCTCCCTTAAACCTTAATGGACGGATACACTCTCAGTAGTAATAACAGGTTGTTGGTGATGGACGGATTGATCCTGGGGAGAAGCAATATTACACGCCTTCGATTTGAAGGGAATCAGGCAGGGAAGAGGCGCCACTACTTCTATAGCCCATAAACCCACCAATGGCAACTTTTAGACTGTGTAAGATGAGAGATTGAGCAGCTCAGGGCTTAGTTTTCGTCTTGACTTCAAGGGAGAATATATTTCCTTCTCTGTCTCACATGCCATCTTGTAAATTTGCTCATAAATATAACAAGGGGTTGCTGTTGGTTTTAGCTCTTATCTTTTATGATAGTATGCCAATTACAAATGTAATTTTGCAAAGAAAAGTGCAACAAAATATTAGAAAAAACATATACAAAGCCAAAAAAAGTTCTAAGTATATTTGTAAACATTTTACAACAAATATGCTCAGAATTTGGTACTAATTCTATTTCTTCTCTGTTTTGATATTGTGTGATTTGTAAGTATAATTTTACAAAATATAATTATTCATTTATTAGAAAAAGCATGTACAATTTCGTAAAATTTACGATTGTCATGTAAAAGAGGCCCCACAACGGGATGTCAATAGTCATTTTCAACTCATGGAAGGTAGGGGAATTTTTCTAGAATTTTTTTTCTTACATCATGTGCATTGGATATCTTCCTCTTTCCATTGATGAGATTTTTTATTTTTTATTTTGGCGACCTCAAAGTTTACCCGGTCTGGGGTGCTGTACTCCTTATCTACCGAAAGAATTTTACTTTTATCTTCAATACTTTTGGAGATATTAGTATTTGAATAGTGTTATGGCCGGGCTGGGTCAGGCCTGGCCGCCAGAAATGACCCCATTTCCAGTAATGACTTCGCTTTGCTTGTAACCAGTAGGGCGGCCCTAAGGCGATAACCTGCGAAGTTTCATGTTAAACTATCAAAGGGTTAACATCATTTAAATGTAAATTTATGATGTTTTAAAAATAAATCTCATACGGGATGAAATTTAAAGATGTAAGGTTTTATCTACCGAAAGAATTTTTCTTTTATCTTCAATACTTTTGGAGATATTAGCATTTGAAGGACATTAGGGATGATCGATGCCAGACCACCAGAAATGCAATAATTAAGACATCTTTTAAATGTAAATTTATATTTTGAAAATAAATCTTAAATGGGATGAAATTTAAAGATGTAAAGTTTTATCTGCTGAAAGCAATTTTCTTTCATATTCAATACTTTTCGAAAGATTAGCATTTGAACAACGTTAGGGCCGGGCGGTGTCGGGCCGCCAGAAATGAACCCATCTCCAGTAAGACTTCGCTTCGCTCGTAATCATCAGTGCATCAAACCACCCTGCATGAATTGTAGCATTCTTGAGTGGACTCACTGAGTAGATGTCTAGGCTCTTACTTTGCAATGCTATACTACCTGTTTTTCACTATCTACCCAACTCATTCTCGTTCTTCCTTTTCTACCAATTTTCGAATTATACTCTTTTCACAAACGTTTCATCCTCTATTCTTTCCGCATCGCTGAAAAATTTCAAAGCACTCTTATACATCCTTTCACTTGTCGCCATATTTCTCACCCTTCCAGCACTTTGTATGCCATGTAATGTGCAGGCAATTCACCACTACAATTTCAACTACTTTTATTTTATTCACAATCCGCTACCATACAAGATAGTTTGCTTAACTATCCTTCATAGATTCCAACCTAACCGAGGTTTCTATAGTCTTTCAAAATTACCAACGAATCTTTTATTTTCACATAAAGTGCTGCCTTCCTTTCTTCACATATTTTATCCTCGTATCATCACCCAAAAACATTCTTTGCTCTCAGATATCTGTGAAAATCTATTATTTCCACTCTTTCGCCATCATTATTAGTATTATCTGATACATCTTTCTAGCTTCTGTTCCCTTCTCAAATTTTATTTCCTTCATTTACTCTTAAAATTTTCTTCTACTATAAATTTTCAGACATCTTTACTTGGCGTGCAGTTTATTTTCACTATCTCTAAACCCGCAATCAGTAGTTTATCATCCATGTACATCAGCAATTTCACACACTATTCTCAAAGATATTCAACAATTCTAGACGTAATTGATCCTTGCGTAACCGCATTTTTACCTCAATCAAGTTGCTCTCAAGACCACAGACTTCCATCATATTAGCTTCTATTCTCTCTCAGAAACTCATCTTCAATATTATCCAAATTCTCCTTCCTTTACAATCCCCCTATTGACTTCGTCACAAGCTTTCTCTGCATCCCGGTATGCCTTAGCTTTTTCTCTTTACTTTCAAGCTATCCTGAAATTTGTTTTACTTTCATCCATGCGCTTTCCATCTCTCACACAACCAGATATGCTGTGGCCTTATACTGATTTTTACGTTCACCTCTATCTCCAGTATACAAATAAAAAGACAAAATTGAAATATTTTCCTACGTTTCCTCAGAACCTTCCTCATACCTTAGGTCAGCTAATCAATGACACTTCTCAGCTGTACTACCGTATCGAATCAAATCTTAGCATCTTTTCATTCTCTATCCTTTTACTGGACCCTTCACATCCTCAGCAGCAATACACACTGTTCAGCGCTGCTTATTTTCTATCTACAACATTCAGAAAAACCTCAGAATTCCAACTGCTTCTACCCAGGCCAGGTTCTTTATAGACCGTGTGTATTGAACTGTCACTTTGTTCTGAATCTTTTTTTTTTTTTATTTTCTACATCCTTCTTCGAAAAATCAATCCTCCTAAATTTCTGTACAGGCTCTTCCCCTTTCTCTTACAAATAGACGTCACATAATTTCCTTGTTCCTTCACTGAACATTCAATTTTAGCCTCTTACCACTCCCTCTTTTTATTCCCCTTACTTACCCTTGTAGAGCCACAAACATTCTCTGCTGAACACTACGACCCTATCCTGGAATTTTACAAACTTTTCATATATTCCTTAAACTTGCATGCTTTCAACTCTACCCCATTCTTCTCCCAGTTTCTCTTTGCATGGTTTCTTCACTTGTTTATTAGCAAAGTCGTTTGTATAATTTACCCTTACAGCTACATTTTTACTCGTTTTTCTAAACTTGAACGCCCATCTATTAAGTTGCTACAAAAACGATAATCAGACATACCGCTTTTCATTGTAATTTATTCCTAATACTCCATCTACACGCGACAACATATCTATCTCTCGCTCCTAACTTTGTATTTACAACAAATCTGGCCACTATCCTTTCATCATCTAAAATCAAGCAATTCATACAATCAAAAGAATGAACGTTCAGTATAATTCTTGTCTATTTTTAGCAAATACACAATCACTGTCAGTATCACTGTGCACAATCTGTCCATTTGAATATCAGTCTAACACATTTTTATTATTTCATTCAGCCCGAGTCTCCACGAAGGTAAGACCATGCATGCATCACAAGCATCTTCACCTTTCAACAGCCCAAATAAAATCCTAAATGCCGAGAAAATGTCGAAAAGTAAAAAAAAAGGAAACTAAAAGATATGGCGAGTTAGTTGTATTTTATAAGTCAATTTTGGCAGTAACACTTACAGAGAATATGAATGGCAGGGGCACTTAAAAGTAACAAGGAGTTACAAGGATTAGGATGTCTCAAAGACTTGTTAGTCCATCCGAGGAGACATCGTGTGCTCACTTATCTGTAGGAGCAGATTTACTGTGCATTCTCAGTGTCCTAATGATTTTGTCTAGCTTTCTTTTAAACTCTTCCACACTGTTGTTGTTTATAACTTCTAGTGGAAGTTTATTCCATGTGTCACATATCTTGTATGTAAAGAAGTTCCTACAGTGGGATGTGTTGTATCTCGTCAGTTCTAGTTTCCATCCATTACTTGCTGTTTATCGCTTGTCCTAGTAGTGCATACAGCTCCTCATCGGACATTTGTGATTTAGTCTACTGAAAATTCCACATGAAGTGGTAATGTTGAGAATCCAATGTTTTTTTGCATTTTTTTAATACTATAGGATATAACAATGAAAAAACTGCCGGGTGACACTCTGTCAACTTTGGGGGAAATTTTCTATGCATTAAGTAAGTTTAAAGTATTTACGCGACAAAAAATCTGTTCAAGTTTATACTTCCGCGTGACATTTTTATTATTCTCTTCTTTCTAACAGATGAATAAGTTTATTAATTGTTATTTGGAAAATACATGGCCATAATTGAGAAGAAAATTACTAATATTCAGAAAAAAGCCTTGTGAAAAATCCATTAAAGATGTATAAATAGTTAATATTATTACACTGCAGAAACTGTGATAGATCGTTACTGCATTTTATTAGCTTTCATTTAAAATGATTCTAAGAGTGGCCTTTTCTTCATTTTTTCTTCTTCTTTTTCACTTCTTTCTTTCATCAGTTTAGCGAATCCACATATATTCCCTTCAATAACACAAGAATATTTAATAAGCTGCAGGAAATATTCTGGAGCACATGATACTCCTTTGGGTGTGGTAACTGGCACTAGAAAAGTATGAGTAGGGTCAAATTCCCACCCATAGTCATTTGAGTCCATAACGGGTGGATTGGCTTCATCAGCACATTTCCATCGGGCAGCCTGTAGGTGAAACCGGTAAACATGGTATCTAAATGCGGCTGCTGTTGGAAGCAGTGTCTTTAACTGGGGAACTCCTACAACTTTATTGGCGGAACCTTTTTTCTGTCATACCGCATACCTAATGTCAGACATAGTGTCAGAGGCTTTTGACACTGCCGTAGCAACGTGATATAAATGTAGTTGCTTATTGTATTACACCTGACAAGTTTGCATTTAAGTATCACCAAGCCCAGCAATCTGGTAACCTTGCCTTAAAACATTTACAGCAGACGCCCTCCAAATGCGATGTCATTGTGATGTTGTGTCACAATCAGATAAAGCATGTGCTGCTAAAATGTTTGAAACTATAGGGTGGTGTTTTTTAACAGTAGCTTTCATGTTGATTTGACTACGCCCCCAGAAGTAGCTTCCATTTACAATAGTGGAAGCAATAGTTTTTACAGCTGTTTGAACATTATCATTCTCTTCATCTCTTGACAGCTTTATGGGATGACTTGCAGATGATTTATGGATAATAATACTAGCGTAACTATAAGCAGGCAGCACTATGTACTCGTTTTCCAGAATATTCATGATGAAGTTCATAAACTGACTACGCTTGAGATTACCACCATGGGGAATATAAACTCGATGAAGATTGACTGAATTCTTTATCGGAGAATAGTCTTTTTTTTTTCATTTCAGTTATGCAAGCTTGTAGTGCATTTTCGGTGGTGTCGTCCATCTGCAGCATGAAGATCTGCTGTTGCTCCACTTGGTCTAAGATCTGCTTCAGAGCCCCACTGATCATTAGGCAATTTACGAACATTTAAGATACCGTAGCTTCTTTAAAAGATTTCTGTGTATCATCAATTCCTGATGTGCGGCATAATGGTGCCTTGTCACACCTTTCAGAATGGCGCGGATCAGGTGTAATTGGAGTCATTTCCGCAAAATATACAATGTTCTTTAAGTATGAATTGCCTTGATTCTTTTCTTTTCTTCATCTTAGGGGAAGTTGGGGTAATGGGTGATTGCTTCTATGTTTCTTTAAGTATCGGACGACATGCAGAGAAGATGTATGAGTTGATATACAGTCTTTGTGAGATTCCACTGTTGTATCTGGATCCAAGCTGTAATACAATTCATCACCTCTCTTTTTACTTGCTTTGCTCATTCTATTCGCCGATATTCCTTAATGAGTTGAAGTGGCTTTACAAAAGGTATGATCTTTAAAAATACAATCGTTCATCCTGGAAAATAATTGTATTTTAATCTGAAATTTGTTGTTCATGAAAAATCGAATGGTGATAATTCATTAGCTGATATACTAAAGTTATAAAAGAGAAAGCTGTACAAATGTGGCCTATATCAGCGATATATTTAACAATATGCTAATATTTAAACTAAAGAACAGACAGCTGATAATACATAAAAGCCTGATAAACCAACCTTTATCTAAAGTTCTTAACAGTAATCCTTACACTACAAATAAGTGTCTTCATGAATTTCACCTTATCTTAAAATCTGAAAAAGAAAAATTATAATTTGTAGTTCTATGGATTACTGAATTCATAATTATAACTTCTAACGCATATCAAACACATTCCGAAAGTTTATGAGCTATCTGGAAAACAAATTTCATGAGAAAAAAATTGAATGATATTAGAGCCAATCTAAAAATTGTGCCAAAACCAATTATTTTATTATCGGTCGTTTAAAAAAATTCCCCAATAGTGACAAGGTGTCACCCAGCATTTCCTGATTCTCCAGACCCTAATGGTATCGAAACAATGGAAAAACAATAGATTCTCACCATTACCCTTTCAATTGAAATTTTGCCCTTTTTTTCAGTAGACTAATTGGAGAAAAAGTTTTGGAATGAATACGGATTCTGAAGGACATGTGCTGACAAAACGAGCATACACACGCGAATGCATATATATATATATATATATATATATATATATATATATATATACTATATATATATATATATATATATATATATTACGGTATATATATATATATATACGGGTATATATATAGATATAATATAATATATATAAGAGATATATATATATAGATATATAGTATATATATATTACGTATATATATATATATATATTATATAATTAATAAGATATATCTAATAATATATAGATATATAAATATATATATATTATATATATATAAGATATATATATAATCGCTTTATATATATAGTATATATATATATATATATTATATATATATGTATATATATATATATATGTGTGTGTGTGTGTGCGTGTGTATACTATGTATATATATAGAGCCATATCACATTGCCATGATTCACATACATACATACATCGAGCTACAAATATCCTTCAATGTCTAATTCGCTCTACCTCGGAATTAATATATTTTCGAATATGTTAACCGAAGGGGAATTTTTTAGTCAGTAAGAAATTTGTCGGCTCACGGGCGTGGACCATCGAACCCAACAGGTACTTGTAGTTGAGAGGTGGCATAAACGTATACCCTTTTGCGGCGGTGGTGTGGTTTAAAGCTTCACTGGGCAACCTAAATTTGTAGGGTTCGATGGTTCGCGCCCGTGAGTCGACAAATTTCTTATCGACAAAAAAAATTCCCCTTCGGTTAACATATATGAAAATATATTAACTCCGAGGTAGAGCGAATTAGATATTAAAGGGCATTTCTATCTCGAGATATATATATATATATATATATATATATATATATATATATATATATATATTATATATATATAGATATATATATCTATATATATATATACTAAAGGTGAAGGCAGTTGCTTGAAGCAAAATATACAGCATCGGAGGAAGGAGAAATCCCAAAATACCTTCAATGTGATTCATTATGCTGACGTTACAAGACCATGAGTCCCATTTTCGAAGCTTCATATTAAAAAGAGCAAAAGAATTAAAAACAGACTCAGATTAAAATAGGATAAAAGTAATTTTTTAACATGAAGAAATGCAAAGGGAGGTACAAGAGAAGGGAACTGTGATTACCAGGTAGTTCTGAAGGCAAAAGCTGAGTAAATGTCCGTTTTGGTTCCGACGAACTCAAGAGAGGAAGACAGAGGAGTTGACGTGGACTGAGTATTGAATTGGGGAACCAGATGTTTAATAAAAAGCGATTCGAGCACTGACAATTGGTCTTCGTTTGGGGCTTTGCCTGTTATTTTGAAATCCTTGTAATTAATATGGTGTTCGTATTTTTTCCCATAGTCACTAATACAGGAAAATTCGGGGTTCGATAGCATGACGCATGAACGATAGCTAACTCCACGAGGAGAATCCAGTCTTACCTTCGGTAACCTCTGAGTGGAGCCCAGATACTTCCACTGTCATATCTCTAGACATTCTGCAAGTGACTGTGGCGGTCTTTTCTCCACCAAAAGGAGTTCTATTACTGTTTTTCTTTGGAACATACCTCAGTCACATGCCCTTTTAGATAGCTGATTATACTGCTGCCGTCTATAGGAAATTAATGAAAATACGTTTATACTAGGGTATAGGTAAAGATATCGTGCATGAAATATCAAATTTTTTATACGAAAATTACGTTGCATTACTTATTGGACGTTGATCATATATATATATATATATATATATATATATATATATATATATATATATATATATATATATATATATATCTTCTTCTTCCCAGCTTGTTCCCATTTTTATATGGGGTCGCCGTTTCGGATGAGCCGTTTCCATCTATTTCTATCTTGTGCTTCTGCCTCATCAATTCCCTTCTCATGTAAGTCTCCTCTCACACAGTCCTTCCATCTCTTTCTTGGTCTCCCTCTTTTTCTTCTTCCATGCACCTCCACCTCCATAGTATGTCTCCCAGCGTGGTCCTCATCTCTCCTCAACAGGTGTCCATACCATCTCAGCCTCCCCTCCTGCACTTTCTTTGATACTTCCACCACCTTAGTTGACCCCCTTATGTAGTCATTTCTGATCCTATCCACTCTTGTTACCCCAGACATCCACCTAAGCATTCTCATTTCTGCCACATCCATCTTCTTCTGCTCTGCTTGTCTCATGCTTGCTGTTTCCGTACCATACAGCATTGCTGTTCTTACCACCGTCTTGTGAAATTTTCCTTTTAACCTAAGCGGCACTCTTTTGTCACAAAGAACTCCCGAGGCCGCTCTCCAGTTGTTCCAGCCTGCCTGTACCCGATGTTTTACTTCTTCTTCCATACTTCCTCCAGCGTTAACAAAAGATCCCAAATACTTAAACTTATCAACTCTCCTTATTTGCTCTCCACCAAGCTGAATACTTTCTCTATCATCCCCCTCAGTGGTGGTACACATATATTCTGTCTTGGATCTACTTATTCTCATTCCTCTGTCCTCCAGTACTTGTCTCCATCTTTCCAATTTCACTTCCAGATCTTCCCTTCTCTCTGCACACAGAACAATATCATCCGCATACAATATGTTCCATGGTACTGTCTCCCTTACTTCCTCTATTATAACATCCATCACTATGTTAAAGATAAATGGGCTCAGAGCCGACCCCTGGTGTAATCCTACTCTCACCTCAAAACCTTCTGTCTCCCCAACACTGCTCCTCACTCTGGTAAATACATTCCGGTACATCTCTTGTATCAATCGCACATACTTCTCTGGCACCATCTTCTCCCTCAGGCTCCTCCATACCTCTTGTCTCGGGACTCGGTCATAAGCCTTTTCAAGGTCAATGAATACCATATGTAGGTCCCTTTGTCTTTCCCCGAATTTCTCCATTATTTGCCTCAGACAAAATATACCATCTGTTGTTCCCCTTCCCTTCATAAATCCCATCTGCTCTTTACCTATTTGTACTTCTTCTCTCAGTCTAGCATCTATCATCCTTTCCAGTATCTTCAAAGTGTGGGACATCAATTTAATGCCCCTATAATTACCACACTCTTGGACATATACATATATATATATATATATATATATATATATATATATATAATATATAGATATATATATATAATATATATATATATATATAATCTATATATATATATATATATATATATATATATATATATATATATATATAGATATATAGATTATATATTATATATATATATATATATACTTTATATATATATATAATATATATATATAATTATATTATATATAGATATATATATATATATATATATATATATATATATATATATATATATATATAGAGAGAGAGAGAGAGAGCGAGAGAGAGAGAGAGAGAGAGAGAGATTCGAGATTTAATAACAAAGTACGGAAAACAAATGGGCGTGGGCAGGACACATGATGAGAATGTCAGGTAATGGATGGACGAAAAGAATAATAGAATGGGTCCATAGAGATTGCAAACGAAGCAGGGGTAGGAAGAGAAGACGATGGATTGAGAATCTAAGAAAATTTGCGGATATAGAATGACATGAAAAGACCATAAACAAAAGGGAACGGAAGGACATTTTCTGAGTCCTTCGTCCTGCAACGGCTGATGAAGATGATGATGATGATGATGATGATGAGATGATGATATATATATGTATATATATATATATATATATATATATATATATATATATATATATATATATATATATATAAGGAACCCATAGAAACACCAACATATAGAAAGTAAGTACTATATTTCAGAGACTGCTGTCTCTCTCTTCAGGTAAGTAATGAATTACCTGAAGAGAGACACAGCTGTCTCTGAAGTATAGTATTTACTTTCTAAATTTTGGCTTTTTTACAGGCTTATATTATTAGATGGAATTATGTTGTAACAGAACATTTTTATCAGTCATATATATCTTAAGAGGTCAAAATGACGCTCTTTTAGATAATTTGAGAGAAATCCTAACTCGGAACCGTAACCCACCTTCTATCGTTCCCTTTGAGTGCCACCCCAGAAGTTAGCTGAAAATCAAATATTAAATTCTAGGCAAATTCAAACTCCCGCTATTACAAAAATATACCTTTTATTTCACAAAAATAGCTAACATGAAAATGGAAGAAATGAGTTAAGAAATTTTTCAAAAAAACTATCATATTCTTCCCAAAATCTATTGAAGTTAGTACCCCCTCTTATCTCTGTCTGTCCAAGAATTCATAGTTTATCAAAAGTCAAAACAAATCTACAGAAATCCCATTTTTCTATATAGTGATTTCGAATCCATCCGAAAATGAGAATATAATCATCAGGCAATTAAACATTAAAGTTCGTCAATAAAATGTGTGTCGCACATCACTACCCTTCTTTAAAAGATGAACTTAATGTCACTAGAAATGTGTTAACTTTTCCAAAGTTGTCCACTTTACCTTACAGCAGACTTCCAACACCTCTTTTGTGGCGTGTTCCACACACGATCAAACAATATCAGGGAGTAAACCCTTAATTCTCATACAAGAGATTATATTTTCTGTGACTCACGAATGTACGAATGGACGCCCACTAACAGACGTACGGATACACGCACGCTACTTAACAACTCGATAACCTTTCCTGTGGTTATCTCATGTCTCTGGAATGCATCAACGACCTCGTTTATGCATACGGCGTGTTTTCCTTTTGTTTTTGATCTCAGCATCTCCAAGGAAACCAGCATTTGCACCTGTCTCTAACTGGCAAGTTTTGTTGATATCTTTGCATTGCATTCCAAATCAAGCACGTTAAGAGGCTACTTATGCTCATCAGCTTCTTTAAAGCTTTTGTTAATGACGCCACTTAGCTGCACCCCAAATTAATTCTCTGATTAAATTGAATGACCTAAGTACATATGCCTTCCGAATAGCAACATCAATGCTCATGCTATTATTGAACATGATGCATTCATGGTAATGTGGTCCACTTTAACTCAGCTGAGAAAATGCAAGTGCAGATGAATACTTGGGATGATTCTGGAGTTCATCTTTAAGCTTTGTGGCTCTGTATTCTAGATTGGGAAACTGTATCTTCCAAGTTTGCTATGTACAGTTCCTTCAAGTCACAAAGTTTCAATTTTCTATTGCTGATGAGGACCTCTCGTTCTATGATCTCACAGACTTTGTTGAAAGCAAACCTGTGAGCCTCTTCCGATGCCAATTATCTGTTTCTCTGTTCTTCATTGTCACTTTGCCAACTTCTCGGATCTTGAACATGGTATAATTCTCTAAATGATCAATGATACTTTGCTTCACATGCAAGCAGATCTATGCCTCTGATCCTAGTGAGTAGACGGTCATCATTCCTCAACTCAGCTTGTTGTTCCAGATCTTGCCATCCTCCAAATTCAAACAGACAAAGACCTTCAGTTGTCCAACATCCTTTTACTTTTATCTTTTATACTTTCTCCAGTTGTTCTCTTCGCCCCAAATGGGACACTCTGTTCGTCTGTTTTCTGAGCAAGGCGATTCAAATTCATAGCGAACCTCTTATAGCATTCTCTGTGATAACCTTGATGAGACGATAACTTGTCAAGAAATTTTTATTACAGATATTTGTTATTCTGTATGTTGAAGTTAACGGCTCAGCAAGTTTCCTAGTTTTTATTTCCTGTAGTTTAGCAAATGTTTCCTTAGCATCTTCTTTGGAAGAGAATAGTTTTATTTCACCATACATGTCGGTTTTCAATTTTGGCACATGAATTACACACACTGGACTCAGGAGGGTCCAGTAGATGAAGAATCAGTCCTGTCACTGTCTGACAAACCTCACACTCTCAATCCTCTTCTAGCGCATGGAAAAAAGTTGTAATGAAGTCAGACAATTTTAAATCACATGATTTAATTTTAGGCGCCAATCTTCTGTCCCTTAGACTAAAGGTGAAAAAGTGAATGTAGAAATGTTACATACCAGAGTAAAAAACGATGAGTTTTTGCAGCTGAAATCTCACGTTTCTTGCAAATGGTCAGGGATGGGTGACTAAAAAAATCACCATTGGATATCCTGACCTAAAAAATATACATTTAGATACAAAGATTATGATTCTGTGATAATTAGAACCAGAGATATGATGACATACATAATTTTATATATCGTTTCAGAACAACTGTCGCGGATGAGGGTACCTATGAATATATGTAAAAATGACAGTGTATACACTATTACTACTCAGATCTGCATAATAAACACATCAAGGTTTTAAAAAAAATCAGTTTCATACTTTTATTGGCCTGGTGC